>NW_018244527.1:13687-37760 GCF_001263595.1 Phalaenopsis equestris | reverse complement strand
TTAGATATTCATTAATATCCATTCTGAAGCATTCACTCTCTTGCTTTTTAAAGGGTATCTCATTGATTTTGCCATATTAAATGTAACTTCTTGATCACTAAATCTCATAGCTAGTTCTCCTTTCTACACACCTATCAAAGATATTCCAGTGGCTAAGAATGGTATTTCTAGAAATATAGGAATTTCCTTACCTTCCTCCATATCTAATACATTAAAGTCCACAGGAAAGATAAATTTATCAACTTTTACCAAAACATCTTCTATAACTCTTTTAGTATAGGTAATCGAATGATAAGCTAGCTGAAGAGTTATAGTTGTAGGTGAAATATCTTCTAAGTCCATCCTTATGAAAATTGATATCGACATAAGATTAATACTGGCTCCTAAATCACATAAATATTGTTCAAAAAAATCCTTCGCCAATAACACAAGGAATTGTAAAACTTTCAGGATCTTTAAGTTTTTCAGGAAGCTTTTTCTGAATTAAAGTATTACACTCTTTACTGAGTACAACAGTCTAATTATCTAGAAACTTCATTTTTCTTATTAAGTATATCTGTCATGAACTTCACATAGCTTCACATTTGTTCTAAAGCTTCAACAAATGGAATGGTTATCATTAATTTCCTCAATATTTCTAAAAATTTTGAAAATTGGTTATCTCTATTTTTCTGCTTCAATCTTTGAGGAAATGGAGGTGTTGGTATTTTTATAAAGATTTTCATTGGCTTAAATGGAAATTTTGACTCAAAATGAAAATCTTCACCAGATTTTTCATTTTCCACCTCATCTTTTTCGACTTCAAGTTCCACTTTTTTTTTTAACTCTGTTTTCAAATTCTTTTCCACTTCTCAGTTGAATAACCTTAATTTTCTCTTTATTTTGATTTTTTGGATTTACTTAAACATTACTAGGCAATATTCATTAAGTTCTATTGCTAAGTACGGTAGCAATACATCCCAGTTGATTTTCCATGTTTCTAATTACAACTCCTTGACTATATATTTGACTCCCCATTTTTAATATCAATTCTTTCTTTGACAAATTTTTCTCCTTACTCTGCAAATTATTAAAACCTAAAGGGTAATAAGATTTATATGTTGGATTTTCTTGATTATTTGTGTTTCCTAATGGGTTCGTAGTGTTTTTTCCCCATTGCGGATTTGTAGCATTAAAATTATTATTACTCCAACTAAAATTTGGATGATTTTTCCAACTGGGATTAAAATAATTGGCATAAGGATTATTAGATGATTATTTATTGCATTTGTCTTATTTACTGAATTTAAGGTCTCATAAAAAGATTAAGATTCTATCATTTTTCATAATGTGTTTTCCTCAAGCACAGGTGATGTCTTAGAATAATTTATTTCATATTGATCTATCTTCTTTGAAATAACACCTATTTGTGTAGTTAACATAGATATTGCATCAGAATCATGAATACTAAATACTCTTTTTGGATTTACCCTTTCAAAGAGCCATTGAAAATTATTAGCAGTCATCTCTTCAATTAAAGAATATGCTTCATCGATGGGTTTTGACATTAATGATCCACTAGCAGCAGCGTCAATTATCGATCTAAGAGATCCAACTAATCAATTATAAAAAGTTTGAAATATTAACCATTCTGGCAACGCATGGTGTGGAAACTTTCTAAGGCGATCATTATGTCTTTCACGGGCTTCATAAATTGATTCCCTTCAAACTGACAAAATGATGTAATATCAATTCTGAGCTTAGCAGTTTTTGAAGTTGGGAAATATTTAGATAAAAATTTTTGTTATAAATCTTCCCAAGTTCTGATAGATCCAAGTGCTAACTAGTTTAACCACATATTAGTTTTATCCTTTAGCGAAAAAGGAAAAATTATAAGTCTAATGACATCATTCGACACTTCATTATATTTAAAAGTAGCACACAATTCTAAAAAACCAGCAAGGTATAAATTAGGATCTTCAGTTGATGTTCCCCCAAACTTATTGTTTTGCACCATGTGGATAAAAGCAGGTCCAAGCTGAAATGAATTAGCAACTATAACAAGGTTTTGTATGCTTAAATAAATTTCATCTATTGTAGGATTAGCATAATCTCTTAAAGGTTTTTGATGATGTTCATTTTCATTTCCAGCATTACTTAATTTGCAAGCCATTTTGTTAATATGATATATCTCTTTTTGTTGTTTTTGAATTCTTTAAATTGTTTTTTGTAAATGAGAATCATAAGGTACTAAATTTTCAAATCTTACACTTTGCATAAACAAACACAAAAAATAATTTAATATAAACAAACACACGTAAATAGAAAATATTCAAACTAAACTACAAAAACTCTTTTTTAGTTTTTTTAGTTTTAAAAATAAAAATACGATAAATTATAAAATAGCTTACTACTACTTTCTGTTACTTCCCCCATAATGGCGCTAAAAACTTGATACGGTATGGATTTAGTGTGCTAATTTTTCAAATTTTTTTTAAAATTACAAAATACACACAACAGATACAATAGGGAATATCCAATTTAATCCCAACAAAATAACTTCAGTTAAAATACTTTTATCTTTTAAAAATCTTTAACCTGCCAAATCAGCTTTAAAATTAATGTAAGTATACGTATCGCTCAAGTAATAAAGGGCGCTAATGGAGACCTAGATATCAATCGCATAGGGAAGTTGGAGATGCCTATAAATAAGTTCTTAAGATTATGATGTAAATCAAAAATTATAAAACTACACAAAAAAATAAACTATGAAGTTTAAAAATTAAGTAACAAGTGAATGTTAATTAAAATATAGTTGGAAGACAAAGTTAACTATACTAAATCCTAAACTATTCAAAGTAAACTTAATAAAATTAAAACTAAGATGTGTGATGGAAAGTTCAAATTCAAGAATGCATCATTCCGCTTTACAATGAGTACATGGATTTTGATGAAATTAAAATCATTTGAAATATATATACATAAACTATTTTGTGCAAAATTAGAGCAATCCTATTCTTTAACCTCTTCCAAGTACATAAAGAACATTGACTAATCCATAGTTTGGTCTCTATTTTTGTTTTTAGGCTTGGAGGATACCAACTGTCACTCCAGAGCTCCCACTACTCTCTCCTCTGAGGGATAACAATTTTGCATCAGTTTCTAATACACGGGACTGAATTGGGGATTTTAATCTGTCAACTTAAAATCCCCAATTCTACATCCAACAAAGTAGATTTCCCTATTTATTTGCACCCAACTCCATGCATGAAACACTCTCCCATGAAATAAAATGTGATTCTACCCATGTTGTGGAAATCATAGCCCATTCAAAATATATGTTTATCAAGACATTTCAACAATTCAATTGGCAAGATAGAAAAGTAAATGAAGATCAGAGTTCAAATCATCACAAATTATTGAAATTAAAAACCATTTAAAACTAAATTAATTCTTCAGAAAACCATATCTTAAAGTAGGGAGAAGGATAAAGAAGACTACTCAGAATTCATGAGAAGGATACAACAAAATATGGATTTCATATATAGAAACAAGTTTACAAAATAAAATAAATAAAAGAAATAAAAGAAACAACTTATCTCACAATCCTTCCCAAGAAAATCTCTAGAAGTTCTCTCCAAGCCTTTCTCTCTTCACAAGCACTCTCAATTCTCTCTTAGAAGTGTAATGAAGAAGAAATTTCTTGCCTTCTCTCTCTTATTACAACCCTTGAAGAAAATCTTGAAGCCCTTGACTTTCTCTCTATCTCTCTCTCTCTTACTCTCCTTCTTGCCTTTACACCACACACAGTCATGCCCCACTCACGCACACTATTTTATCAAAGGTTGTCTCCCTCCAAAAAGAATTTAAAATTCAATCCAAAACTCTGTCTGAAAGTAAATTCTTTTGAATTCAAAAAATATGTCCACTGATACAAGAGACATATCCCTTCATAAAAGAACCCTCTAAAGTGTCTAGATGCATTGAGTCACTCCAAGTGGGTTTTATAATAAGTGTCCCTTTGAAAATTTGTCAAATCGCCTTAATTAGCAAAAAGTTGCCCCTACGTATTTGGCGCCAAATTTGGCGCATCATGTGCCAACTTTCTGTAAAATGGCGCATCTGGGGCCAATCTGGTGTGTCAGGCACCATTTTACTGAGGACCACACTGTTCTGGGTTTTGACACATCTTGCACAAATCCAGAGCATCGTGCGCCAATTTGGCATATCATGATGCCTAGATTTCAAAAATTTACTGTTTTGGCTCCAAATTTTGTCCTTTCTGCTAATGTTGCTCCAAATGCCTAAAATTGATGTACTTGCAACAAAAACATGAAAATACCCTTCTTTAAACTACAATATCACCAAAAAGAAGTACAAAATATATATTTAAAACTACATATTATTTTGGTGTATCACATCTCCTCTGCCATGGTCAGCCACCCTAGTCGCCGGAGGAGCGAAAACTAAGCGCCTCAATCCAAACCCAATTGTACCCATCTAAGCTAGCCAACCCTGATTGGTATTTGGCACTTTGTATCCCTCCACCTTAGCTCCACATTGCACCCAATTTGATGCCTTGATAGCCACCCTAAGCCCTTCTATTTAAACCCCTCTTCCATGGCCAAAAAAGTAGGTGACCCAAATTTCTCGGGGAAACTCTGCCAAATTGTTCCCAGAACTCCTCTAAAACTCCCTACCCTCATTGCAACAATCTCTTGGCCATTTCCCCCACCACTTGAGCTGAATTTTTTAGCTTAAAATCAGGACAAATATCAACCATCCTTAAAACTCCCCAAAATTCAAATTGAACTGCTCTTGAGCTTCCTCAAGGCAAGAGAGGAAGATTCCCACTAAAATCTCCCTCTGTTGAGCTCTCCAAACCACTCTTAGACCAAGGTCACACCCCATTTCATTGAACTTTTACTTGGGGCTTACACCAGTGGAAACCAATACATTTAGGAGGTTTGTTGGACTCCACTAAAGCTTTCACATGCATCTGATTGAGGCCTCCCCTCTCAGAAAAAGGTATAGGACATTAGCCCTAATACTGAGCTCAGTTTTCAACAAATGTGAAGTGAAGTTTAATTTCATAGCATCGTAACCATATGGATGTGTTCATCTTTAGTAGATGAAGGTGTAGGAACAATCCCCATGTGATTTGGTAGACTATCGAGCAAGATCCTAGGTCCAAAAAATGGACGGCTCACAAGTTTGGTTCATCAGGGACGATGAAGAAGAGTCGTCCGATCATGCATGTATTAGACAGACAGACGAGATCACATCAGATGGGTTCTTGGTACGTGAATAGTGAGCTGAGTCAGCGCTGACTCAGATGGTTGTGCCAAACTAGAAAGAGCCGCATGGAGAATTTGGAGATGTTAAGGTCACATGGTTTAAATAAAAGATTATAAATTTGTTTCATATAATTAAATGCCAAAACTTTGAAAATTCATAGCATTTCATAGAAAAATCATAAAAATAAATTTAAAATACCCTCTACTAAGTGTAAAGAGGAAAATAATGTGGATTAAAAAAAAAATTATTTGTCGACTCTCTGATTTTTAAGTAATTTTTTGGGTATTTCAATTCATTATGACTAAGCATTGCTCACTATAGCTTGAAATTTTTAGAGTTTGTTCCTCATGACACAGGCCATGTTCCCTAATTTTTTCAAGGTCAGAGAGCATCTCTGTGCTTCTAACCCTAATTTTCATACTAAGATAGCTATTTTGGCTTAAATTAATTATACAAATTGAAATATTCTTGGAAAATTATGGGATAAATTTTAGTAGGTTCCCTATGGTTAGAGAAGCTAAAGAAAAATAATATGATTGTTTGAATAATTTTGTACATTTTTGTATTTAATTAAGCATGTATATCTTGTATTAATTTATGTAAATTAGATATTAATAAAAAATGACAGGATTAGTTCCACATTATTTGTAAAAATCATGTCAACTCACTGTAAAAAATTGAAAATTATTTGATTAATTTTAAGCACTAAAGTTAATTTTTTAAGAAACATTGTATTTTTGTATAAAAATTATTATATTAAATTAAATACACTTAGAAAAATTATGAATTGTGGTTTTCTGTGTTCCTTGTCGTCAGGGGCACTTAGAAAAAATAAAAAATATTTTTGAGAAAATACTTCATTTTTAGCTTTATTTTAAATTAAAAATAATTAAAAATTCCAAAAAAACCAAAATATTTTAAAATTTTTCTAATGATTCCCTCATCACTTAGAACTTATTAAAATATTTTTCCCAATTTTTATATGATAAAAATAAAGTTTCAAAGGCTTAAAATGTATTTTCCTTATTTTCTCATTAAAATAATTATAATAAATAAATTAAAAATCATAAAAATTTAAAATTTGTTTCTGTGAGTTCTCTGAACTCTGAGAGATTTAATAAAAATAGGAAAATAATTTTTTGTAATTAAAACATATTTTTCATCACTAAAATATTAATAAATAATTATGAAGTTAAATTAAAATTTAATTCAAAAGATCATTGAATTTCGACTATGTGTTTCTCTGACCTAAGGAAATATTTAATATATTTTCCATAAACCAGAAACTTTATTTTAATCATTTAAATAAATTAATTTTAAATAACCTATTTTTCTAATTTATGATCATTTAAATTTAACTAAAAATTGAAAACCACATTTTATCCTCTAATGCTTTAATTACTCTATGGATAGGTACTCTAAAAAATTTTAAAGTCACTAGAGTTATGCTTAATGATTTATGTGCTGGAGAGCCCTAAGGGCAAGGTGATAATTTTAGATTTTGGTGCCTTAATTAAAATTTAGGATTAATCAAAGGGAAAATGTATAATTTTGATCCTAATGGGTATGTTTGGATGATTGAAACATAATGGGTATAAGGTAGAAAGCAACTTGCCACCTTTCCATAAGAAGAATAAAATTATAACTCATTAAATTATCAAGATTTGGAAGTTGATCATAATCAAATGATTTTCAAGTGGTGGGCTTAAGTTAGGGAGATGATATTTCACTTATATTAAGTCCCCAATTAATGATGATATGATCCTTTAATCAGGATACATACCACCTGAATTAAAATTCTAACATTTGCTAATCTATTTCCCATTAAGATTATTAACGGCTTGGTAGTGATATAAGCCTGATAGTTAAATTTATTTGATGGGATTTAAAGGATAACATGATTGATGATAAACATTTCTAAGCACTGCAAGCCCAACTTTAGTGGTGGGTATGAAAAAATATTTAATGATCTAAACTTTCCTTAGGGGAATTCACCAAAATAACTCTTAAGTGAAATAACAATTGATTAATTGAGTATCCTGTTCTCAAGATGATTAAAACATCAAGATTCAACGAGTAGTGGGGTAATTTCAGTTTAACCTGGGACGATTAATAGAACAACATGATAAGTTCAAAATAAACTCAAATGTTTCAAGATATCCTTAAAGTGATTAAAGGTCATTCCTCGAACACTCTAGAATCTCTTGGACATTTTCAAGAACAAATTGAACTTGCTATATTTTTTTTCCTAAAATCATCCAGTAACATCTTTTGGAACTTAAAAATTCATAGTTCGGGGTATGAATTCTTTTCCTATTTTCCACAAAATTATATATGTTGTGAAAACTGACGTTTCAGTGGGAATGCTGAGAAGATGGCATGTACGCTTTTACAATGTTATTTAATTTCTCTCATTTTACTTTTTGCGATTTCCTTTCACTGCAAAATATTATAACTGTTTTGGTGTGCTCCTTACTTTTCTTGCAAAATAAAAAAAAACATTTTAAAAAGTCAATCAACATTTTCAATAATCTAAAATAATATGTTTCAAAGGTTACCATAAATCCTTTGAAATTTTACTAAACTTAAAACATCCTTTTTAATTTACGAGAATCATTTGGAGGAGGTAACCCACGATCAATAACGAGATCTCCCCAATTTAAATGGGTTTTACAACTCATTTAAGCTAAGTAAATTTAGAAGAAAATAGTGATACTGGAACGAAGGAACTATGGGGTCCTAACTGGTGTCACACTAATCAACTTTAAGCCCTCCTAATTAAACTTTTAACTTGTCATTTAAACCTTTAAACTTTTGACTTAAGGACTTCCACTTCGTAGAGGAGCCTGGAGCTAGTTTTGTGGTCATCCTTCTAAAACATGAAGATCAACAATAGCATGAGGAGCTACAACAACACATCTTTCCCTAGAATTAAATAACAAGTTATAGGATTTCAAGGTTGTCCGCTTAGTGTGACATTAATTCTCAACCTTTTCTTTAGACCTTCACATAACTATGTTTTGCAATTTAAGCTCTAACTCGTTTTAGGATTCTGAGGTTATCGTTCGTCAAGACCTAAATCCTCTTATCTTGCAGACTCTTTGTATGACTGTGTCATGCAAATATAAGCCCTAATTAATAAAATTAGTAGGATGAATCATTTTAATATTTTATTCTCGAAAGTGAAGCAAAACCATATGATAGCTTGGGAAGTCACCTAGGTTCTTCTCAAGATCTGTGACATCCCATACTTCTTCTTCCTTTGGATTCTAAAATGAAATGTTCCAAATTTGAGTCATTCCCTTTTCCGACCTCTTTATCTGATCTCTTAAGAAGATATATCCTTTAAAATTCTTGAAGGCAATATCCCCTAATTTTTATCACGAGATTTCTTAGGTGATTTCAATTATCTAAGATGTAATTAACTATAAGGGCTTGCCTTTATAAGAAAATTTTAAGAACCCAACTTAATATAAAACCTATTTAATTCTTCGTGTTAAATAGGGGAACTTTGTGGTCAACATAAAAATGTTTTCGTCGTAGACTTAAAGGGATGTCATAAATTCATTAGTTTATTTAATCAAGCTTTACCGGTAAGTAGTGTGTCTACCCTTCGGGATAGATGCATTGCTTGTGATATTAGGCTCGTTTATTTAAATTAATGAGGATATGAGATTTGTCAGGTCTTATATTTTCAAAATTTAAAATACTACTTTCTCCCAAATTATATATATATATATTAAATTAAACTGAGCGTTGGGATATCTATTCCGACAACTGATAATTTCTAATTTGGCAACCGATAGCTTCTGGCGACTCTGTTGGGGACTAGTTTCTCTCTCCATTTAAATCATTTAATATTATCTTCATACATTGGTAATGTGTCCATTTCACTTATGGATCAAATTACCCTTCTTTCGTTGGTATGTTTCACCTATTTCCTTATTGGGTAAGTACGGTCAACTCTTTCAGACATCAAGATGGTCTGTTCAGTCAACTTTGGACAGAGAGGTTCAGGATTTCATTAGGACTTTTATCCTTTTTGTGGGGTCAGACCCTTAATAGATGTGTTGGTGGACTAGTTTTGCCTGGGCATTGTGTGTTGTAAAGTCGGTCCCGCACTGGGTCTGAAACATTACTTTCCTCTTTGTATCCTTTCGAGCTTGGTTTGCTACTTTACAAATTAAATCAAATTATGTCGTGTTGCTCTTGCTTTTTAACCTTTCTTATTTAATTAATTAAATCCTTCTACTTTTAAACTATTTTTACTAACTTTTAAAATCATCACAAATAAAAATTAAAATAAAGGTATGCCTAGTCTACAAATCGACCTTTATTAATTTTTAGTGTTCTCACTAGAATTACAAGGTGTTGGCCAAATGACTAGCCTTAGAGCTTTCCTTTTCAAGCTGCTGCAATAGCGTTCTTGATGCTTACTTTCTCCTGCAACCTACAAACTAGCTACAACACTCACATTGTCACTCCCACTATCGAGTTTGGAACTGGATTCGATGAACTTAAAGTTGTTATTGGAAAATCCCATTCTTCATAAAGAAAGTTGCCACTTTTGAAGTTCAAGAACCTTTCATTAAATTTAACCTGAACTATCCCTAAGATTTCCCTTCATGCAAGATTGTAAAAACTGTTGCTGCTCCAGCACATGTTAAGTTTGTTGTCCCCTTTTCTGCCAAAGGAAATGAGGTTATGATTGTTGAACATACAACTGGAGGATTTAACATCCCATTATTGATATTTGATATTAGATCAACTTTGAGTTCTATGCCATTAACTTGATCTCAAAAAAGAAACCGCAGTTAATGAACTCAAAAGGACACTAAAGACCAAATTCCAGAAAAGATATCTATTGATGAGTTTCCTCATGAGGAGGAACTTGGATTACTAGAGGCCTCTCTACTTTTCTAAGGGAGTAGGTTTCACCAATTGATGAATACTAATGGATATGAAAGTATTCAAAAGATTGTTGCTACCTTATCATCATTTCATGGTCGTAGTGAGAAGAGGGAGAAGCCCACTCCTATCACTATAGTTCGTACAGTGTTCCAGAGATCAGATGCTAAAGAATGATGTTCAGTGTTTGAACTGCTTAAGCAAGTGGAATGTACGGTGTCCCCTCGAATGAAGAAAGAGATTTTGAGGGATGTCAGATCTGCCCGACAGTCTCAGAAATCAACTAAAGTTTTGTCAGCTCATATTCCCGTCACATTCCATCTCGGAAGTTAGTTGATACTACTGTTACTACCACAGGTTTTGTTACCACCCTTACTCCAAGGTCTGCAAGATGTCGACAAGTTAAGTCATGTCTAGGTCCTAGGATACCACCAGTTGTTGCTCGAAAGAGTACCCCAATGAAGGAGAAGAAAAAGAAGTCATCTGATACTGTATTTGGTCTGCACCTCGAGGAGAATGCCTCTCTTTAACAAGCTGATGCCACTATTGAAATGCCCCATCTCAGGACATCACCATCAAAGAGGAAGGTATTGGTGTCCGAGGTCACCGAATCAATATGGTTCAAAGAGCGTGAAGGCCAAAAATGTGGAATGAAGCAATGGTCTGAAGTATTAGACATCATTGCAGTTATTGCTACAAAGTTTGATGAACAAGTGGAGGGTGTTTAGAAAATCCTATAGATCTTAGAATAATCCAAGAAGCAATAATTGAAGAGAAAGTTGAAAAGCTTAAGGCTGAGATTTCTGAGTTAGCCAAAGAGCATGCAGTAGCCATTGATGATGATGAGGATTTAATTGACATTCATGTCATCGAGACTAGAGTTGTCACATCTGCACATGATGTCCAACCTCTAGTTAAAGAAAATGACGTAAATGATTTGTGTAGAGTTTTTCTACTAAGATATGAACAAATTAATCAAATGAAAAGGTGAATGGAGGAGATGACCGCCACCATGGCCGCCGTGGTCATGGACAGTTCCAATCACAACGGTTAGCTTCTTAATACACATAAAATATATAGTGCTTTTAGACACATTTTTATACAAATTTTTAAGACTTTGCACTTTAATGGAAGATATTTTTGTGTTTTTTATAGGTACAAGTAAAAAGGTAAAAAATGCTAAAAGGAGTGAAAAAAGATCAAATTTGGAGCAAAATTGTGGAGCAAAATTGTGAAATTGATGCAAAAGTATTTTGGCGCCTAAGAGCCAGATATAGTGCATAAGCACCGGTGACACAGAGAAGACCGCACCTAAGCACCAGAGGCCCCACGCTTAAGCTCCATAGGCAGTTATGTGATAGTTTACTTCATTTTGCCGAATTTTGAAGGGATATTTGAGGCACTTATTGGCTAAAGAGGGTGGTTATGACCACTAGAAATGAAAATATTATTAAAAGACTTGTGAAAGGAGGCATCCTTTGGACAATACGTTGAAATGGGACACATTTTGAAGAGTTATCAAGGCACCTCTTGGAGATTTATAAAAGAAGGAAGTTGAGACTTTTTGATATGTACCTGAAAGTCTTGGAAAGGAGAAGTTTTGAGAAGAGTTAGAGATAGTTTTGAAGATGAGAAGTTCTGTAGATAGTCTTGGAGACATTTTCAGGCACCACAAATTTACTTTATCCTTTTCATTTTTAGTTTTATTGTGATAGTCAAGAGTGTTGTAAAAGAGAAGAGATTCAAAGGAACGTCAAGATTTTAGTGGAGGATTTGAGATAAGTTATTATATTTTATTTTCTTAAACTACTTTTGATTTTAATCGAGAATTCTTGTTGGTTTGACAAGGATTTCTACTTTTAAACTAAAGTGTGGTTTTGTTTTCTCTATTGATTCTGAGTAGTTTTCTTTATTTTTCTCTTTAAAATGATAAGTAATTAAAGTGTTGGATGGAAGTTATGGAGAGTATTGATCATTAATGTTGGAAAAATTTGTGATGATTTAAATCCATGTACTTCATTTACTTCTTGATTTGGCTGATCCAGATGTTAAAATTTGTTGTGAGAATATGTATGAACTAGGTCGATATTGTCTCATTCAATAATTAGACATAATCACATGAGGTTGTATGAATGAGAATATAATTCTTATGATTTAGTGCAAATATATAGGGAAATCATTTTAAAGGGTATAATTAGAGGACTTTAAAGTGACACATTAAAGCCCCCAACTTGTTTTATTATTTTAGCTTATGATACACGATGTTAGCCCCAAGGTAGAAGGAATCGAGGGAACTCTAGGGTGAGAGCTAGTATCTTCCATGCCTAGCCGGTCTTCAGAACTATTCAAACTTTAAATTAGCCAATGTTCTTTATAGCATCTCTAATTAGGGTAAAGAATATTATTGATCCTATTTGACACAACATAATTTGCATACTTCCACAATAGAATTTATGTACTTATTACTAACTCATGATAAGGAGGAAGATATTATCATATCAACTGCTTTTCTTTTACATAAACTCAAGTTATCTTTAGAAGTTTTATTATTTTGTCAAAATATCAGAAATACCAAAAAGAGTTGAATTTTACCTACTGTAAAAATATCTGTAGTTCAAATAATTGTTTTGTTTAATAGAAGGTTTGTTGATAAATAGTGCATATTCTTATTTTTCCTATGAGTTTGATATTCTGGTCTTAATTAAAAAGTCCTTTATTACTTGATAATAATACGTATACTTGCGTAGTACCCCAATATATATATAAATTAAAAAGTTAAATTTTTATTTACTTCAGAATCAAGTTTTTGGTTCTATTGCAAAGTAAGGAAACATAAGTGAAAAATATCATCAAAGACATTGTTATATTATCGCATATAAGGAGTAACGGGATCAAGTTTTTGGCGTCGTTGCCGGGGAAGATTTCAAAAATTTATTAAAAGAAAAATTTATTTTTCTAGATAGTCTTATTTAAACTTTAAAAGTTATTGTTAGAATATGTTATTATAATATTTTATTTTATGTTAGTGTATGCGTAGTTTAGGCTCTGAAGGACTAGTGCCCTATGATTCTGAATTAGAGAGAACTGTTAAAAAATTAGAAAAAGCAAAAAAATTAAAAAATTTTGAAAAATGTGAACTAATTACAGAAATGAAAAACAAAATAATCAAAATATTGAAATTCATCAAGAATATAGACCTTTCTGAGATTATTTCAACCCTACTGTAGATTAACTTCATTGTAGAATTCAAAAACTTATTGTAGTGGCTAATTCATTTGAACTTAAACCTGCTATTATCTAAATGGTAGCAAATAATTAGTTTGGGGGATCACCAACTAAAGACCCAAATTTACATCTTGGCAATTTTCTAAAATTATGCGCTGCATTTAATATAATGGTGTATCAGATGCTATCATAAGACTTAGGTTATTTTCTTTCTGATTGAGAGAAAAATCTAAAATTTGGTTGAATTTGTTAGCACCTGGGTCTATTAGAACTTGGGGTGATTTAGCACAAAAATTCCTTGCTAAATATTTTCCACCATCTTAACTGCGAAGCTTAGAAACTATATTACATCTTTTAATCAGTTTAAAGGGGAATCTATTTATGAAGCATGGGAATGATTTAAAGAACTTTTAAAAAAAGTGTCCACACCATGATATACTAGATTGGTTAAAAAGTTAAACTTTTTGTAATGGATTAGCTGGGTCTCTTAGATCTATTATCAATGTTGTTGCTCGTGGTACATTGAAGTCAAAATCATTTAATGACGCTTATGCTTTAATTGAAGAAATGTCTACAAATAATTTTCAATGATCTTCTGAGAGGGTGAATCCCAAGAAAGTACCAATATTCATGAATCTGATGCATTTACAATGTTAGTAAATCAAGTTGCTGCAATTTCAAGGAAGTTAGACAAATTTTGAATGAATTTTTCTCAACTAATCTCCATGATTGAAGAGAATTTGTTAGGACAAATGGTAGATTCTCAAGCATCATTAGAAAATTCAAATACCATAAATAACAAGCAGAATAACCCATATTCAAACTATTATATCCCAGGATAGAAGAACCATCCCAACTTTAATTGGAATAATATTACGGGTGGTAATAATCAGCAATGGGGGAACAATCAAGGAAAATCATTGGGAAACTGGAATAACCAATGGAATAAAAATTATAGATCTACTTATCCTGTAGGTTTCAATAATAATACACAATTTAAGAAGAATAAGTTGTATATAAAAGAAGTGGTGTTACAAATGAGAAATCAGTTACAAAGTCAAGGAGCTATAATTAGAAATATCGAGAATCAACTTGGGCAAACCGCAAATTAATTCAGTAATAGATCCCAACGAATATTTCATAGTAATACTAAAACAAATATGAAAGACTAGAATAAAGAGCAAGTAAAAGTCGTTCAACTAAGAAGCGGAAGAGAGTTAGAAGGAAGGGTTCAAAAAGAAACTGAAGTAGACAGAAAATAAATTGAAGAATTAAAAGAGGACGCTCCAAAAGATATTGAAAAACCTATTTCTCCACTTAAATTTAACTTAGAAAAACCACCACCTCCATTTCCTCAGAGACTTAATCAACAGAAGTTAGATAAGCAATTTTCAATTTTTTTTGGAAATTTTGAAGAAGCTTAAAATTCATATTCCATTTGTAGAAGCCTTAGAACAAATGTGAAGCTATATAAAGTTTATGAAGGATACTCTAAACAAGAAAAGGAAGTTTGAAAATAATAAGACTGTAGCACTTAGTGAGGAGTGCAATGCAATTATCCAGAGGAGGCTTTTTGAAAAGTTTAAGGAACTTGGTAGCTTTATAATTATATGTGCGATAGGAGATTGAATTTATGGGAAAGCTTCATGTGATTTAGGTGCAAGCATTAACCTTATGCCATTATCAATATTTAAAAGATTGGGATTAAGAGAAATAACCCCTACTACTGTAACTCTGCATTTAACAGATCGTTCAATAACTTACCCTAAAAGAGTTATAGATGATGTTCTAGTGAAAGTGGATCAGTTTATCTTTCCTGTTGATTTCATTGTGTTGGATATGAATGAAGATAAAAAGATGTCTATCATTTTGGGGAGTCCTTTCCTAGCCACAAGAAGAGCGATGATAGATGTTTAGAAAAGGAAATTAACAATGCACGTCAACAATCAAACTGTTACTTTTAACATTTCAAGATCAATGAAATATCCTGCAAAAGGTAAAGATGATGAATGGTATAGAATGGATGTTATTAGATATCTGAGTAAATGCCATTTCAAAACTAATTATGAAGAAAAATCTAAAGTAAATGATTTAGAACACAAGCAAGAAGAGGAATTAGATCAATGTGAAGATCTTGTTAAGGAAGATTCAAGCTATGTTGAAGAAAAATTGATTTTGTCCATCAATAGAAAAACCTCCAGAACTTGAGTTGAAGTTTCTTCATGATCATTTAAAATATGCATTTTTAGGAGATTCCTCTACTTTACTAGTTATAATTTCCTCCAAATTAACGATAGAAGAAGAAGAAAGGTAGATGAAAATTTTAAAAATTTTTAAGAAAGGTGAACACTTTAAATAGTTACAAAAAAGCTTTTAGATGGACAATTGCTGATGTAAAAGAAATCAGTCCTTCAATTTGTTTGCATTGAATTCATATGGAAGAGAACTGCAAACCCAAGGTTGATCCTCAAGGGAGATTGAATCCTGTAATGAAAGAGGTTATTAAGAAAGAAATTTTAAAGTGGTTAGATGCTAGAGTTGTTAGATGCTGGGTGGTTAGATGCTGGAATTATCTACATTATTTCAGATAGTGCATGGGTTAGTCCAGTTCACTGCATTCCTAAGAAAGAAGGAGTAACTGTGAATGTGAAGAAAAATAATGAGTTAATACCTACTAAAAAAGTCACAAGCTGGCAAATATGCATTGATTGTAGAAAATTAATTTTGCCACCAAGAAAGATCATTTTTCACCACCCTTTCTAGATCAAATGCTGGATATATTAGTTGGGCATACATAATTTTGTTTTCTGGATGGATATACCGGTTATCACCAAAGACAAATAACTCCTGGGGATCAAGAAAAAGCAACTTTCACCAATCCTTATGGTACATTTTCTTTTAGAAGAATGCCTATTGGTTTATGTAATGGCCCTGCTACATTTCAAAGATGTATGATGGCAATTTTTTGAGATTTAATTGACAAAGGGATTGAAATATTTATGGATGATTTTTTAGTGTTTGGAACTTCATTTAACTCATGTCTAGAACATTTATCAAAAGTTCTTAAGAGCTATGAAGAAACAAATTTAGTCCTTAAATGAGAAAAATGTCAATTTATGCTAGCAAGAGGAATTGTATTAGGACATAAAATAATAAAAAATTGTATGAAAGTAGATCCTGCTAAAATTCAAGTGATCATTAATTTACCTTATCCAACAAATGTAAGGTAAATTAGGAGTTTTTTAGGACATGCTGGATTCTACAAGCGATATATTAAAGACTTTTCAAAAATTACTAAGCCTTTATGCCATTTACTGGATAAAGATGCAATTTTTAATTTTTGATGAAGAGTTCATAAAAAGCTTTTGAGTTATTGAAAGAAAAACCAGTCACTGCACCAATTATAATTTTACTAGATTGGGGAAAATTTTTTGAATTGATGTGTGATGCTAGTAATTATGCTATTTGAGCTATTTTAGGACAATGATATGATAAAATTTTAAAGTAATTTACTATGCTAGTAAAAATCTTAATGAAACTCAAATTAATTAGACAACAACTGAAAAAGAGTTATTAGCAAAAGTATATGCCTTTGATAAATTTATTAGATGCCTTTGATAAATTTAGATCATATTTAATTGGAACTCATTGCATAATGCATACAAATCATTCTGCTATTAAGTACTTAATGAAAAAGAATGATGTTAACCCAAGACTTATAATATGGATTCTTCTTTTGCAAGAGTTTGATTTTATAATAGTAGATCAGAAGGGAACTGAAAATCAAATTGCTGATCATTTGTCTAGGCTTGAGTTAGGAAAACCACTCTTTTTTGAAAAATAAATTAATGAACATTTTCCAGATGAAAAAGTATTCAATATTAATGAGTGGCATGTTTTCTGGTATGCCGCCAATGTGAACTTTCTTGTCAGTGATATTATAACCTATGGAATGACATACCAACAGAAGAGGAAATTTATTTCTGAAGCTGAGACTTATTTTTAGGATGGCCCATTTTTATATAAACAAGGAAAGGATCTTATCATTCAAAGATGTGTACCTTTAGAAAAGACCTATGAATTTCTCGAAAACCGTAGTAGTTCTGACTTTGGGGGACATTTAGTGTTGATAAAACAACATACAAAATTTTACAATCTGGATTTTCCTGCCTACTATCTTTAGAGATGTTATTGTTCATATTAAAACTTGTGATAGATTTCAACGAGTAGATAATATTTCTAGAAGAAATGAGATGCTCCTCGATTATATGGTAGAAGTTGAAATATTTGATGTTCAGGGATTAGATTTTATGGGACCATTTGTACCACCTTTTGGAAATTTATATATATTGTTATGGAAATTTATATATATTGTTAGCAGTGGACTATGTATCCAAATGGATAGAAGCTATTGCTTTACCTTGATGTGATGCTCAGAGTGCTGCAAATATTATAAAAACAAACATATTTTGTAGATTTAGGATGCCAAGAGTTATCATAACTGATGGGGGAAGTGATTTCAAAAATGTCATAATGAAGAAATTATTAAAGAAATATCATATAAACTATAGAATTTCTACTGCTTATTATCCTTGAAGAAGTGGTTTGTCTAAATTATCTAATCAGGAAATTAAAATAATTATGAAAAAATTTATGAATCCAACAAAAATGGATTGGTCAGTCAAACTTGACTATGCATTGTGGGCTTATAGGACTGCATACAGAACTCCTTTAGAAATGTCCCCATATAGGCTAATGTTTGGGAAAGCTAGTCACTTTCCAGTTGATTGAGCATAAAACATATTGGGTGATTAAAGAGTTTAATTATAATTTGAAAGATGCTGGTGAGAAAAGATTATTGCAATTAAATGAGCTTGAAGAGAAAAGGAATGAATCTTACGAGTGTGCTAAGATTTACAAAGAAAAGATGAAGATGTGGCATGATCGAAGGATTCTTATTAAAAATTTTTAGCCAGGGCAACAATCGTTACTATATAATACAAGGTTAAGATTATTTCCAAGAAAAATTAAGTCCAGATAGATGGGCCCATTTGTTGTGATTAAAGTTTATCCTTATGGAGTTGTGGATATTAAAGATTCTAAAACTGAGAATGTGTTTAAAGTGAATAGGCATAGACTGAAACCTTATTTTGTAGGGGATTGATTTCAAATTTAATGATCAAATGACATTGAATCAACTAGAATAAGCACTGGTTACGTCAGACTGACGACGTTAAACTAAGCGCTTTAGAGGAGGCAACCCATAGTTATTAGTGTGATTTGGTTTGAATGTTGTTTGTGTGAGATTAAAAAAATTTGGCGTAGTATTTTTTAGACTATTATGTGTTAGTATTGATTTTAAGACTTTATTTAGTGATCCAGACATTCTAAAATGAGAATTTGGATGTTAAGTTAACAGTGTAAAATTGAGCACTGGAGCTTAAGATTCAATATTCGACGCTTAAGCGTGAGAGTTAAAAATCTTGTGTAAAATTCATATTCTAGAAGGTTTAACTGCCAATTGGTTGACAAAAATGTAACAAGGTAGTTTTAGGACGTGCCTAGGAGTTACTAGAGGGATTTAGCCCTATAAATAGAAGGGTTTTGTGAAGGAATTTCACCCCACATCATTTTCAGCCCTAAAGTCTAAGAGAGAGATTTTGAGAAGATGTCTTCAAAGAGATGGAATTAAAGAGAAAGGAAGAGACCATGAGGAAGAGATTCATTATTCAAAGTGCACAAGAGATGTATAACAATTTCTTAGTTGTTAGTATTGATGGAATATCGAAAAAGATCAACGAAATTGAGAATATCATGGCTTTACTGGAGACAAAGGTAATTGAGATTCATGCATATCTAGAGCATATTCGATGGAAATTGAAAATGCAAATTAGCCATACTAGTTATATAAAGGAAGTAGATAAGAAGATGTATCTTAAATAGAAATGGAGAGAAGAATATAGTATCAGAGCTCGTCACCACCGTTCGTTTTATCAACTTTATATTCTGATTGCTCAAGGAGAGACTAATGAAAGACCAGAATTTTTTCCAACAAATGAAGAATGGAATTAATTCCAGTGTTAAAGTCTGTTTGTTAGAAGTTTTTGTTTAATGTGATGTGTTAAAGACTATTTTTAGAGTTTATCTTAGTTTAATTAGTGTTTGTATTTAGAAATATTTTCTCATCCGAGACTATTTAGAGTGAGAATTAGTGTTATATTTATTTGTACTCAATTGTGAATGAATGTATATGTTTTTTTGTGAAAATTTGTGTTATTTTTAGTCTCAAATTGAATTATTTAAATTGGAGAGTTTTGAGAGACAGAAGAGTTAAGGGAGAGGAAAATAGCCATTTAAATGTGATGTGACCATTTAGGGGTGGTATACTTAGGCTTGTAGTGCATTTTCTTTAAGTTCAAAAATATCAAAAATCATGCAGTGGCACCTAAGCTTTACATTCTCATGCTTAAGCATGATGTAACCCAAGAGGCAGGTTCCTAAGCGCCACTTATCTGTGCTTAATCACCGGTTCACAAAAACCGGTTCACGAATGGTTACAAGTGAAAAATAACCCAAAAAATTGCCATTTTTACTCTCTTCGTCACCTTCAACCTCTCAAGTTTGTGATTTTAAAGTTTAGGACAAGCTATTTTGTGGAGATTTCTTGGTGGATATGAGAAAAAAATTTCTAGATTTGGATTTACTTAAGGTAAGAGTTTCACTTCTATGTAAAAATTTTGGATTTTCACCATGTATTTTGAGTACATTTGGAAGAATCTGAAAATCACTATTTATTGTGAAAAATTTGGAAAAATCTATGAAAATTGCATAGAAAGTGTAGTTTAGGCTTATAGGAGTTGAGTTTAGTAGATTAGAATTGATTTTTAAAGTTATTGTGGAATTTTATGAAAATTTGTAGAATGACACCAAGACTGAAGAGGAGAAAGGGAAAAAGCCACTTTAATTTGAACAAGTTTATGAGTTTGAAAGCTCAAGATAGGTATAGTGATGCTCTGCAATCACGAAAACTTATTTAGGAGTGATGTTCCAAAAATCCAGGTGGATCCGTAGAAGATCTGATCGTTTTCCAGCAATGGGAACGATTATGTTATTTTTCTGTTGTGCCTGTTATTTCTGAAGTTAGGGAGTTCTATGCTAACCTACTTGAGGCTGAAGATGATCTAGTCATGGTTAGATAAAAATTGGTACTATTTTCACAGGAGGTAATTAATACGTTTTACCATCTACCACCTGATAATTAATATTTTCAAAATTGGTACTCTTAATCCAGGATCTCTCAAGCCCTAGGTCAAAAATGACGTTTTTAGGAGGAAGGGGATGATGTATTGACTGGTCAAAATCGTGGTTAAAGGTGTTTTTTGTGAGCTCGTCATCGGCGGAGTCAATGGCACCGTCGGCACGCTTAATTGGAATTGAAATTCTAAGTCTCAGGAAGATCTCATTGTCGGCAGCGTCGAGGGCGCCGTCGGTTGACGGGCTCCATTGATTTTGTCCAAATTCTAGATTTTTACAATTTTGATCATTTCCAAGCCTAAACGACATCCATTTAATAATTATAGACATAATTTAAAAAAAACTAAATGATGTACTTAGCACATATAAACTTTCATAACACAAAACATCACATTTATATATAAATTCCAAGGGGTACAATATACGTTACATAACACACCTAAGTTTGGTATTTTCTCAACCTACATACATTAATTCAGTGTCGCAATCCAAGCCACAATACTCAAAACGCTGAAAATAAAACATAGAGATCTATAAGCATAGCATACAGAGATTTAAAAGCATAACTCTAAAGCAAAGCAAATACAAAGTTCAAATAAAAATACATAGATAGACAGATAAGTAGTAATATAAATCTGCATTCTCTTGAGATCACCCAATGATTGCACATGAATGAAGAGGTTGTAGAAGAGTCGGAATGGAAATTCTTCAATATAATCCTCCTCTATCAATTTCATCATCCTCATTACTCGTATCAAACTATCTTCTAAATGTCCAGAATATTCGAAATGTTCCTTCATCCTCCAGTCCAGATGATCGAAGAAATCAGAGATATTATTAATTGCATTCATGATATTTTTGACCTCCTTTTCCAATTTCTTGATTCAGCACAGGATCACCAAAGACTTATCAAGGACTAAAGGTTGAACTGGCAGTGAATTCTGAGATGATTGATCAACTATCAGGCCATGTCATTTTCATCTTCAAATGATGGGAATCTTTCAGTTGGGTCCAAAGGCTTCCAAGGTAGCAGTACCTTTTACAAATTTTAATAGGACACTTGGAACTGACTGCAAAGTGAGAAAATTTTGTAGGGGTGTCCAAGCCCATAAGTGGATCTGTGAACAATCAGGCCCAAAACCAACTTCACAATTATAGATCCAATGTGGATCGGCAGTCCCCTTTGGATGCAGTAATTCAAAATGACACATTCTTTAGAAACTATCTTCATTATCGCTAACAATTTCAAAGAAATGAAAAAGTGCCAATGTTTTGAAACAGGATTCAAAAGTGTTGCATAAAAACTAACATACCCATTCTCTCTCATTTCCCAATCGTCAGTTTCGTCCGTTAAATACTGGTAAATTTCATTCATCTGGTTTCTTGTTGGGACGAAATTGGAATAATGGCAGATAGGAACATTCTCTATCATATATAATTCGTTAATCCGCGCAGGAGTGAAAGTGATCCATCTCCCTTGCATATAAACAACTCTTTGGTTGATTCCATGCAAATTTGCATAAAACTCTTTTACCACTAGAACCACCACGGCGGCAGTAGTGTAGCACAACACTTCCCATCTTTGCCGCACTATTATTTATTCAATATCCATCGTGGGATTATTCAATCCACGATTCACAAATCCTCGTTCTTTGATTAGTCTTTCCTTTGTCAGTAACTTGTTGAAGATTCGCTGCGCTTCCGCATAAATAAACTTTCGCCGATTGAAAACTCATATTCTAGGATTATCAAGGGAATTGGATGATTATCAGGGGAATTGGATGCCACAGGAATGAAATTGGTAGAGTTTCACTTCATTTTTGGAGGGAAAATATGAATTAGAATTTGAATTTTTTAGTTTAAAAATACTATTCCCGCCCAAAAACAGTCAAAAACCGCCACTCGAACATAAGAAACTATCATCTCATCGGTCTCGCCGTCGGAAACCTCGATGGCGCCGTTGGCGCGCCTCTGTATTAATATTGTCTGGACTATCGGGAAAAACCCATTGTCGACGGCGTCGATGGCACTGTTGGCGCTTAAGGCAAAATTTTCACAGTTTCGCTCTGGTCCGAATGCATTCCAATTTTTCTTCATGAATCCAATTTTAAAGATGTTTCAAGGGTAAATAAGAGCAGTAGAGCATAATACTACCATAAACTAGCGATAATCTCAAATAAAAACTACTATAATTGCGAATAAAGTAAAGATAAATATGAGTTGCCACCCATAAAGCGCTTGGTTTAACGTCGTCAGCCCGACCTATTCAGGAGTCATTCAAGTTGACTGATCATTATAACCTCTTTAATGTTTTGTCTTTTACCCTCATAATATGGTTTTAATCTATGTCCATTTACTTTAAATCTATTTTCTGTTTTTTGGTCTTCAATTTCAATAGCTCCGTAAGTATAAACTTGAGTCACATTAAATGGTCCTCACCAACGAGACTTCAATTTTCCCGGGAATAACTTCAGGCTAGTATTGTATAGCAAAACTTCTTGTCCTGGTTCAAAGCTCTTTTGCTTAATCTTTCGATCATGCCATAACTTTAATTTTTCTTTATAAATTCTATCGTTATCATAAGATTCATTTCTTAATTTTTCTAATTCATTTAATTGTAACAATCTCTTCTTACCAGCATCTTTCAAATTATAATTAAATTCTTTAATTGCCCTATATGCTTTATGCTCCAATTCTACTGGTTCCAAAAATCAGTCTGTAAGGAGTCATTCCAATAAGAGTTTTATAAGCAGTCCCGTAAGCCCATAATGCAATATCCAATCTTGTGGACTAATATATTCTACTAGGGTTTACAGTCTTTTCAAGTATTTGTTTAATCTTTCTATTAAAAACTTCGGCTAACCCACTGCTTTGAGGGTGATAAGTAGTAGAGATTCAATGAATAATATTAAACTTTTCTGCCAATCTCTGAATATATTTATTTCTAAAATAGGATCCTCCATCAGTAATAATCATTCTAGGCATTCCGTAGCTAGTTAAAATGTTTTTCACTAAAAATCTTGAAATACTTTTAGCGTCACTAAACGTAGTCTACCGCAACTAATATGTATAACTTCCCAGATGAAGGAATAAATGGTCCCATGAAATCTAATCCCCAAACATCAAATATCTCAACTTCTAACATGAAATTCAGAGGCATTTCTTTTCTTCTAGATATACTGCCTATTCATTGATATCAATCACAAGTTTTTATGTATCTATAAACATCTCTAAAGATAGTAGGCCAATAAAATCCAGCTTGTAAAATTTTATAAGCAATTTTATCAATCCCAAAATGTCCTCCAAATTCAAAATCATGACATTTCTGAATGACTAGCTCAGTTTCTTCATAAGGTACACAACTTCTCATAATAAGATCCTTACATTGTTTATATAAATAAGGCTCATC
>NW_018244527.1:12576-13636 GCF_001263595.1 Phalaenopsis equestris | reverse complement strand
AGCATAGGTGGCAAAATATCACTTATAATATAATTAACAATATCAGCATACCATGGTATTCTCCACTCATTAATATTATAAACTTGTTCATCAAGAAAATTGTCTGTAATCTCTATATCGGTGTTAGATAATTCATGGTTTTCTAATCTCGATAAATGATCAAAAATTTGATTATCAGTTCCCTTTATATCAATAACCACAAGATCAAATTTTTGCATCAATAGTATCCATCTGATCAACCTCAGTTTAGCATCATTCTTTTGAATCAGATATTTAATAGCAGAGTGATCCGTATGTACAACACATTTAGCTCCAATTAAATAAGATCTAAATTTATCCAAAGCATACACAATGGCCAGTAACTCTTTTTCAGTAACAGTATAATTAATTTGTGCATCATTAAGAGTTTTACTAGCATAGTATATAACTTTCAAAAATTTTCATACCTTTGTCCAACAATAGGTCCAATAGCATAATCACTAGCATCACACATCAGTTCAAATGGTTTCTCCCAGTTAGGTGAAACTATAATAGGGGTTGTGATTAATTTTTCTTTTAATAACTCAAAGGCATGTAAACAGCTTTCAGTAAATTCAAATTTCTTGTCCTTTTCTAAAAGTTGGCATAGAGGTTTAGTAATTTTTGAGAAATCTTTAATTAAATGCCTATAAAAACCAACATGTCCCGGAAAACTCCTAACTTTTCTTACATTAGTAGGAGGTGCTAGTTTAGATATAACTTGAATTTTTTCAGGGTCTGCTTCAATATCATCTTCTGAAATTTTATGCCCTAACACAATTCCTCCTGCAACCATAAATTGACATTTCTCCTAATTTAGAACTAAATTAGTCCTTTCGCATAACTCCAAAACTTTTTCAAGGTAAATTAAGCATGCGTCAAATGATGTTCTAAATATGCTTTAATAACTCAAATTGTCCATAAATACTTCCAATCCATCATCAATTAACTTACTAAATATGGACATCATACATCTCTGGAATTTTGCAGGTGCATTACATAATCCAAAAGGCATTCTTCAAAAAGCAAAAGTTCCAAAAGG
>NW_018244527.1:10829-12557 GCF_001263595.1 Phalaenopsis equestris | reverse complement strand
CCTCAGGAGAAATAGGAATTTGATGGTAACCGGTATATCCATCTAAAAAGAAAAAATATTTGTGCCCAGCAAGTATGTCCATTATTTGATCTAAAAAGGGTAAAGGGAAGTGATCTTTCCTGGTGGCAGTATTTAATTTTCTATAATCAATACAAATATGCCACCGAGTAACTTGTCTAATACTTGTCTAATAGGTATTAATTCAGTATTTTCTTTTGTTTCAACAGTCACTCCTCCTTTCTTAGGAACACAATGAATTGGACTTACCCACGCACTATCTGAAATATGATATATAATTCCAGTGTCTAACCATTTCAAAATTTCCTTCTTTACTACTTCTTTCATCATCGGATTTAATCTCATTTGTGGATCAACCTTGGTTTATATTGTTCATCTCATATAATTCTGTGCATACAGATCGAATGACTGATTCCTTTAATGTTAGCTAAGGTCCAACCAAAAGCTTTCTTATATCTTTTCAATGTATCTAACAGTCTTTGCTCTTACAGATCATCTAATTATAAGGATATAATAATAGGTAATGTAGATGATTCTTCCAAAAACACATACTTCAAGTGGTTAGGTAATGTTTTCAACTCAAGTTCCGGTGGTTTTATAATTGAAGGAAATAGATTCTTATCAGCATTTTCTGTGATATCCAACATCTCAAATCTTTCTCGAACATAATCTATTTCTTCTTTTTCTAATTTATCCAGAATAATTTCATCATTCTCTTCAATTTGTTCTTCAAAATGCTGTTCTTTAAAATGTTTGTTCAGTAGATGTTCAATAATTTCCATGCGAAAACATTCATTATCTCTTTCAACAGTAGGGTATTTCAAAGATTAATAAATGTTAAAAGTCACTTCTTGATCATTAACTCTCATAGTTAATTCTCTTTTTTGAACATCTATCATAGCTTTTCCAGTAGCTAAAAATGGTCTCCCTAAAATGATAGGTAAATTCTTTATCTTTCTCCATATCTAAAACAATGGAATCCATAGGAAAGATAAATTTGTCCACTTTTAATAACACATCTTCTATAACTCCCTTAGGATATGTAACTGATCGATCCGCTAACTGTAGAGTTACAGAAGTAGGTGAGACTTCTCCCAACTGCAATCTTTTAAAAATTGATAGAGGCATAAGATTAATGTTGGCTCCCAGATCACATAAAGTTATTCTATCCATTTTTTCTCCAATAGTAGGATCTTTAAGATTAATGTTTTGTTATAGTGAAACTACCAGGATCTTTTAATTTTTCAGGAAGCTTTTTCTGAATAATTGCACTACACTCGTCGTTAACTTCTTAAGAATTTCTAAAAATTTGGAAAATTGTTTATTCTTTTTGTGTTGCTTCAATCTTTGAGGAAACGGTGGTGGAGGTTTCTCCACAGTAATTTTCATTGGTGTAAATGGATACTCTAAATCTGGCTACTCATGATGCTTTTCTTTTTCGGTATCCGCTTTCTCTTCTCAGTTTTCATTTCTTTTTGCACTTTTGTCTCCAATTCTTTTCCACTTCGTAATTGAATCGCCTTGATTTGTTCTTTTTCTTGATCTTTAGGATTTGGTTCCACAGTGCTCGAAAAAGTTCCTAATGTTCGGTTACTAAGCGCAGTAGTGATATGCCCTAATTGGTTTTCAATATTCTTAATAGCAGTTCATTGATTTTGTAATTGATTTCCTTGAATTTATAATTGATTTCCTTGATTCTGCAATTGTTGA
>NW_018244527.1:10099-10566 GCF_001263595.1 Phalaenopsis equestris | reverse complement strand
AACATCCACAAATTGCCAAGATGAATTTTCTTCCATCATAGGAGGTGTTGAAGAATAATTCATTCCATAATGATCTAATTTCTTTTATATTGCAGCAATCTACGAAGCTAACATAGATATTGCATCAGAATAATGGATACTAGCTACTCCTTTAGGATTTCCCTGCTTAGAGGGTCATTGAAAATTGTTGGTAGTCATCTCTTCTATTAATGAATAAGCCTCATCAAAAGGTTTTGACATTAAAGAACCACCAGCCGTAGCATCTATAATTGATCTAAGAGATCCCACTAATATATTATAAAAAGTTTGAATTATTAACTAATCTGGTAACGAATGATGAGGGCATTTTCTAAGAAGATCTTTAAATCTCTCCCAAGCTTCGTATATTGACTCTCCATCAATTTGACAAAACGATGTTATGTCATTTCTAAGTTTAGCAGTTTTGGATGGAGGGAAATATTTGGATA
>NW_018244527.1:0-8683 GCF_001263595.1 Phalaenopsis equestris | reverse complement strand
CATGGCTCAACCAATTCAAATCATCATTTCACAAATCTCAAGACAAGGAGAAAGACAGAGAAAACTACTCAAAATTCATGAGGAAAACGGAAAAAAACTCGGAATTCATAAGTAAAATTAAATTCATACAAACTACAATAGGTAAATAACTTATCTCTAAATTGTCCCAAAAAACACTCCAAGTTCCTCTAAATCTCTTCCTTTCTTTACAACACACAGAATTCCTCTTTGAAGTAGCAAGGAGGAAGAAATCTCTGACTTTCCCTCCACTCTTACAATTTCTCAAAGAAATCCTCACAATTGTTACACACTAATGGAACCTCTCTAACCTCTAGGGCCTTTCTAACATCCAGGACTTTTCAGGCTCCCCAAGCTCTTCAGGCTCTCCAGGCTCACCAGGCTCTCTTAATTTTCAGCCAAAATATTCTTTTAAAGTTGTGGATGAGCTTTCCCAAGAGTTACTTAAGCATCCCTTCAGAATTTAGCCTTATCCAAAGCTTGAGTATGAATAACTATCGATCTCACCGTCGGCAGTCTCGAGGGCACCGTCGGCAGGCTTCTAAAGATGTTGTCCTGTAGTCTTGGGAAAAACTCGGCGTTGCCGGGGTCGAGGGCGCTGTCGGCGGCTCTAGTTCAAATCTTCACATTTTGGTCCTTTTCGCTCCAAATTTGCTCCTTTCTGTATATTTTTGCTCCAATGACCCTAATTCATCATTCCTGCAACAAAACATCAAAAATACCTTTCTTTAAAGTGCAATGTCATTAAAAACAGTATAAAATAGGTATGAAAATCTCAACATATTTTCCTTTGGTCATTGACCTGAGAGAAAATGGTTGAGCTGGTCTGCTAATGACGAAAACTTACTCAAAACCACAGAAATGGATGCGTGCAAAAGGCAGGATAACCATCCAATGTGGTTTCTGCTATAAATTTGTCGAGGATAGAAAAGAGAACCCCCGGGTATCCTCAGGTATGATGAGGTGGATCCTCTACCTTCTAAGTTAAATAGAATGATCAAAAGAATGGCCAGATGAAGTATACTACCAACAGACTGCATTCTAAATAGTTACATAATCAAATTTTATGATGAAGGAGATTGTATTCTTCTGCATATAGATCACCATGATTTTGTAAGACCCTTCTGCACGGTGTCCTTAATGAGCCAAAGTAACATCCTGTTCGAAAAAGAGATCGATGTTGTTTGCTCTGGGGAGTTCAGAGGATTCATCGAGATTTTACTACCAATGGGTTCAGTACTAATTCTAAATGGAAATAGAGCAGACCTAGCAAAGTGTTGCATTCTAGGATTACAACATCATAGAGTGTCTGTGACATTGAGAAGACTGGATGAAAGTAAAGTACCCTATGGGTTGCGTCCGGATCCAGCGTTGGAGGAGCTCATCGGTATGATATATGAGATGGTTGCACCTATAAGTACAAGTAAAAGGAATTCTCGTCCTAGAGTGTGGTTTAGTAGGTCAGCTTGAGCAGGAGTGGACACCTTTTTACTGCATAATGATGTAGCAGATATTATGTGATGTGTATTAGTTGTGTTCAAGATATGATATGTACTCAGCATATGATGTTTCAGATATATTCAACATCATGTCTCTTTTTATGCTTCAGCATGTATTCATTTTGTAACACCAGTTTGAAGCAGATTAATGAAACTTTTTTTAGATTTCAACATGTTTGTCAAATTGCCCTTCTTATGTGATTGATAAAGACACGTGGAAACATATGTTGGTTCTAATATATAATGAATGAAGAACAATACACTAAAGTTTGATATTAAAATTTAAACTTAATTTTCAAAATCAACCAATCAAAATTAAACTTTGAAAATATACTTTGATAATTAGATGTGATAAAGACAACAGGAAATGAAAATGATAAGTTTATTGAGTTTGTTTCTCTAGAGTTTGTTGTCTCTTACTCTCTGCTTTCAAAACATCAATCATTATATGCACCAGTTTCTTCACATCCCCATGAAGTTTCACACTCCACACAAAATATCACAAATTTTTCCCACCAATGTCAATCTTTACATGCCACAAATCTTTGAGCTCAACACCACATATTCTCTACATTATTTTCATGTTGTTCTCGGGGTCAGTACCGAGATTCTGATTCCCTCTCACAACCTCATGGGTTGGATTTGAGTCATCAAACTTTCGTTCCCAACATAGTGATATATTTCTAATCAGTTCTTGAATTGGATGTGAGTAATTGTGCTTTCCTTCTCAATCTGGTCTTTCTACTACCTCTTGGGTTTGATGGGAGTCATCGAGCTTTCCTTCCCAACATAGTGATATATTTTTTATCAGCTCTTGAGTTGCATGTTAGTCATCGTGTTTTCCTTCTCAATCTGATTTTTCTGCTACCTGCTGAGTTGGATGTGAGTCATCAAGCTTTCCTTCCCAAAGTAGTTATATATTTCTGATCATCTCTTTAGTTGGATGTGATTCATCATGCTTTCCTTCTCAATCTTGTCTTTCATCTACCTCTTGGGTTTGATGTGAGTTATGGATCTATCATTCCCAACGTAGTGATATATTTCTGATCAGCTCTTGAGTTGGATGCGAGTCATCGTGCTTTCCTTCTCAATTTGGTCTTTCTGCTACCCCTTGGGTTAGATGCAAGTCATCGAGCTTTCCTTCCCAACGTAGTGATACATTTTCGATCAGCTCTTGATGTTAGTCATCATGCTTTCCTTCTTAATTTGATATTTTTGCTACCTCTTGGGTTGGATGTGAGTCATCGAGCTTCCTTCCCAAGGTAGTGATATAGTTCCGATCAGCTCTTGAGTTGGATGTGAGTCATTTTGCTTTCCTTCTCAATCTGATCTTTATGCTACCTCTTGGGCTGGATGCCAGCCTTTGAGCTTTCCTTCCCAATGCAGTGATATATTTCTGATCAGCTCTTTAGTTTGATGTGAGTCATCCTGCTTTCCTTCTCAATCTAGTCTTTATGCTACCTCTTTGTTTGGATGTGAGTCATCGAGCTTTCCTTCCCAACGTAGTGATATATTTTTTATCTGCTCTTGAGTTATATGTGAGTCATTGAGCTTTCCTTCTCAATCTGGTCTTCATACTACCTCTTAGTTTGGATGTGAGTTATCAATCATTCCTTCCTAACGTAGTGATATGTTTCTTATCAGCTCTTGAGTTGGATGTGAGTCATTTTTCTTTCCTTCCCAATCTAGTCTTCCTGCTTCCTCTTGGGTTGAACGCGAGTCATCGAGCTTTCCTTCCCAACATAGTGATATATTTCTGATCAGCTCTTAAGTTTGATATGAGTCATTGTGCGTTCCTTCACAAGCTAGTCTTTCTGCTACCTCTTAGGTTGGATAGCAGTCCTTGAGCTTTTTTTCCTAATGTGACACAATTTTCTCGAGATAGGTTTAATACCACCTTGAATGGCGTATGATATACGATTCTCATTCCAGGATTGATAGTCAAATTTCAATTCCCATTTTGGGGTTAGCACCTAAATACTAATTTGCATCCTTCCATGCACCTGAAGCTTGATAATTTGAAATCTACCTTCTTATCCCCAATGAGAGTTTTGAATCTTAGGTTTTGATCGAATGTCCACATGCTAATTCCCTAATGGAAATAGCTCTCACTCAATTCTACACTTTGTTCTAAGTTTGTTGACTTAGAAGTCTGTGTTGGTTTTCGTGATCTCTTCGGTCAACACCAATACGAGCGGTGTGCTTGCTCGGCACACAACACCTATGTGGGGTCCATTTATTGACCTCACTTTTTGTTGAGTTCTAGTCTTTCTTCTTTAGTAGCATAGGGTCTAGTCATCGGACATTCTTGTTGATTGTTACCTAGTTGACTAGAAAAGGAACCCTCATCATTAGAGATTCTAAACACTTCTTTGCTCAACTCAAAGTTCTAGATAATGGTCCTAACCTCTAGCACTTAGTAGATGGGGTCAATATAGGGGAGCTCAATGAGAGTCCCTATAAGATTGCTTGGCCTTAGGGTCAACCCTCTGGTGGTGTGGTCTTGGTCATTCTCACAAACACACTTGCACATTACACTTCCACTCACAACCTTAAACCCAAACATTCCTGATGTTGATCCCTTGATCCTTTTGGAGACTTATGTGGATGGTCCCCTAGACCTCTTAGCCCTAAGCTAGGATTTAGCTAAGACCAGTACATGAAGGACCCAAAGTAGGGAATTCTTTTTGTTCATGGCTCAAGTAGGGTGATTAAACAACCCAATTTTACCAAAATACCAAACTTAGCCTTTTTTCCCCCAAATCTTCCCAAACAACTTAGTTTTTTGCTCCAAATCTAACCAAAATTACCCTTGAAACCCAAAATTGACCAAAATTCTCAAAATTATCCAAAATACCAAAATTTGTCCAAAAATCATTTCAAACCCTTTGAAACTATACAAAGTGCCCAAAATATCGTAAAATTTCCAAAATACCCCTCATTTTGCCAAAATTACCAAAATACCCTTGGTGGCCCAAATTGTCCCAAAGCCTTCTAAATACTTTCAAAAGTCCCCAAAATCATTTTAGATCACTCCATTGAACTCAATTTAACCAATTTGACCAATTTTGACCAAAAGCCCCAAATTGCCTTTAAAAGCCCAATTACCCCTATTTACCCTAAATGTCTGCCAATTTGATCCCAATTTCTCCCAATTTAAATTATAAACTAAAATTCACCATGCCCAAGCTTGATTGTTACTAAATCCAAGCAAAATTTTCCCACATTGGAATCCAATTTGATCCCAATTCAAAAAGCCCCAATTTGACCCAAAACTAAAATCTCACTCAATTGAACCTCCAAATCTATCCAATTGCCTCAATTTTGAATCATAAACTCCTCAAAGCACTCTCAATATAATATTGAACCTTTAGTTGGCATTAGTTAAGCCCTGATTTTACTCAATGTCAACTTGGACAAAAACCCCCAATTTTTCCCCAAATTGACCATGTCTCCAAATTTAATCAAATTGAACCCCATAACCCAAAAATTTCCACTCAATTGACATCCAAAACTCTTCATGAGGACCAATTTGAACTATCAATTGGGCCTTGGCTAAACTCTAGCCCAACTCAAACCCAAGTCTGACCTAACACCCCCAAAATTGAACAAATGTCCAAATTCGGTCAAATTGAACCCCTAAATCAATTCAAAATCACTCTAAATCTCTTATAAAATCTTTGTGACAATCATCTACACCATCTTGATCATTCAATTGGGCTCCATATCATGAATAGTCCAACATATCCCAACTTGAACCCAAAATTGACCCATGACCGAAATGTGATCAAACCTAGCCAAAGTGGTCAACCTAAGACCACTACAGCCACCAAGTGGACTTTAGTGACAAGGCTAGATCCATCTAGCCCACCTTATGTGCGTCATGGACCAAAGGTTTCCTAAATTAATGGATTACTTTCCTAAAATACTTAAACCAAAGAGATCTTTGCCAAAACCCATCACTAACACAAATTATTTGTTGTGACAGATTCTCTTGAGGTTCATGAGGTTCATGAGCCACCTAAACACCTCCCCCACCCTAGCCAGCCACCCTAGATGCTGAAGGTACTAAAATCGAGAGCCCAATGCATCAGTCTAAACCTTAAATGAACCCATCGAAGCTGGTCAACCATGATTGGTCTTTGGCACTTTGTATCCCTCCACCTCAGGTACACATTGCACCCAATTTGAAGCCTTTGCAGCCACCCTAAGGCCTTCTATTTAAACCCCTCTTTCATGGCCAAAAAAAAGAAGGTGAACCAAATTTCTTTGAGAAAGTCTGCCAAATTGTTCCCAGAGCTCCTCCAAGACTCTCTAAGCTCATTCCAACCATTTCCTGGCACAACTTGAGCCCAATTTTTGACCTCAGAATTAGGATGATTTTTTGCCATCCTCAACACTCCCCCCAAACTCTAAACTGAACTGCTATAGAGCTTTCCCAAAGCAAGAGATGAAGATTCTCCCTGAAATCCAGCCACCCTAAGCCCTTCTCTTTAAACCCCTCTTTTATGGCCAAAAAAGAAAGTGAACCAAATTTCTTTAGGAAACTCTACCAAGTTGTTCCCAGAGCTCCTCAAAGACTCCCTACGCTCATTATAACCATTTCCTGGCACCACTTGAGCCCAATTTTTGAGCTCAAAATTAGGAAAAATTTTGGTCATCCTCAAAACTCCCCCGAAACTCTAAATCGAACTACTCTTGAGCTTTCCAGAGCAAGAGAAGAAGAATCCCACAGAAATCTCCCTCTGTTGAGTTCTCCATACCACTCCTAGACGACGGTCGCACCACATTTCATTGAACTTCTACTTGAGGCTTACACTAAAGGAAAGAAATACATCAGGTGGTTTGTTAGACTGTACTAAAGCTTCCACAAGCATTTGATTGAGGTCTCCCCTCTCAGGCAAAGGTATAGGCCATTAACCATAATCTCAAGCTCGATTTTCACCAAATGTGAAGTGAAGCTTAATTTGATAGCATTGTAACTGCATGGATTTGTTTGTCTTGAGTAGACAAAAGTGTAGGAACAAACCAGATGTGATTTGGTTGAGTATCGTTTGAGATCTTAGGTCTAGAAGTTAGACGGCTCACGGATTTGGTTTATTCGGGACGATGACGGAGAGCCGTCTGATCATGCTTGTATCGGAAGGACGGACAAGATCTCGTCGAATAGGTTTTTGGTGCGTGAACTACAGGCCAAGTCAGCACTAACTTAGATGGCTACGCCATACTAGAAGACGCGGCGTGGAGAATTCGGAGATGGTAAGGTTGAGGTGGCGGTTTAAATAGAAAAATATGGATTTATTTGAATTAATTAAATGAACATTAAAATTCATTTCTTTTCATAAAAAACACAAAAATAAATTAAAAATACACTCTTGCTCAGTGAATAGTGGAGAATAATGTGGATCAAAAATAAAAATTATTTCTTGACTCTTTGATTTTTAATTAATTAAATACTCTTCGAGGTATTTCAATTTATTATGACTAAGCATTGCTCACCATAGCTTGATATTTTTAGGGTTTGTTCCTTAAGATAGAGGCTATGTTATCTGATTTTTCCATGGCTAGAGAGCAAATTTGTGCTTCTAACCCTAATTTTCAAGCTATGATAGTTATTTTGGCATAAATTTATTATATAAAATGAAATACCGCTTGGAAATTTATGGGATAAATTTTAGTGGGTTTCGTGCGGTCAATTAAAGCTTCATAATAATATTATAATAGGTTGAATAATTTTGTAAATTTCTATATTTAATTAAGTTGTATATATTTTATTAATTTATGTAAATTAAATATTAATAAAAATTTGTCAAAATCAATTCCACATTGTGTGTAAAAATCATGTTAACTCACTGTAAAAATTTGAAAAATATTTGATTAAGTCTGAGCACTAAAATTGATTTTTAAGAAACATTGTATTTTTGTATAAAAATACTTATGCTAAACTAAATACACTTAGAAAAATTATTAAAAGTGGTTTTCTAAGTTCCTTGTGATGAGGGGAACTTATCAAAAATAAAATCAATTTTTGATATTTTTGAGAAAATACTTCATTTTTTAGCTGTATTTTAAATAATAAATAACTATAAATTCCAAAAATACAAAAATATTTCAAAATGTTCCTAATGTTTCCCTAATCACTTATGACTCATTAAAATATTTTTTCCAATTTTTTTAAGTAAAAATAAATTTCTAAAGGCTTAAACTGTATTTTCCATATTTTCTCATTAAAATAATTATAATAGATAAATCTAAAATCATAAAAATATGAATTTTTTTCTATGAGTTCTTTGGAGTCAGAGAGATTTAATAAAAATAAAAAAAAACAATTTTTTTGTAATTAAAACATATTTTTTATCATTAAAAAATCAATAAATAATTATAAAGTTAAATAAAAATTTAATTCAAAAGATCATTGAATTTCGCCTAAGTGTTTCTCTGACATAAGGGAACATCTAATATTTTTTTCATAAACTAGAAACTTTATTTTGATCATTTAAATAAATTTATTTTGAAGATCCTATTTTTCTACGTTAAAATGGTCATTTAAATTAAACAAAAATTTGAAAATCACATTTTGTCCTCTGATGCTTTAATTGCACTATGGATAGGGTACTCCAGAAAATTTTAAAGTCAGTAGAGTTATGCTTAATGAGTTATGAGGTGGAGAGCCCCAAAAGCAAAGTGTTAATTTTAGATTTTCTTGCGTTAATTAAAATTTAGGATTAACCAAAGGGAAAATAGATAATTTTGATCCTAATGAATATGTTTGGAAGATTGACATATAATGGGTAAAAGCTAGAAACCAACTTACCACCATTCCATAATATGAATAAAATTACAACTAGTTAAATTATCAAGATTTGGAAGTTGATCAAAATCAAATGATCCTCAAGTGATGGGCTTAAGTTATGGAGATGATATTTCACTTATGTTAAGTCCACAATTGATGATAATTTGATCCTTTAATTAGAATATACACCACCTGAATTAAAATTCTAACACTTGCTAATCTTTTTCCCATTAAGATTGTTAAGGTCTTGGTAGTAATCTAAGCTTGATAGTTAAATATTATCAAGATTTGGAAGTTGATCAAAATCAAATGATCCTCAAGTGATGGGCTTAAGTTATGGAGATGATATTTCACTTATGTTAAGTCCACAATT
>NW_018244526.1:1051-2159 GCF_001263595.1 Phalaenopsis equestris | reverse complement strand
GAGAAACTCTTAAGGTTATAGATATAATATAGTAAGTAATATTATTTAAAATATAATTTTTTAAGTAGAGACAATAAAAGGACTAAATGCTAAATTTGGAAAATCTAAAATATTTCTAAAATAGATAGAAACTCTTATTTTCATCTTTCTTAACATTAAGAATTTCTAAACTTTAAGTTAGTCTCATTTACAAAATATTTTTTCGAAATTAGACTACTATATTTCTAAATCTAAATTTTAGTTACTCCTAAAGAAGCTCATATAAATATCATACATATTTAGTTTTTAAAGATTTAAGTGTCACTTGAGGACAAGTAACATTTTAAGTTTGGGTGATTTTGATACGCCTAAAATATATAGTGTTTTAGATGCATTTTTATACAAATTTTTGAGATATTGTGCTTTAATGGAAGGTATTTGTGTGTTTTTCTTTCAGGTTTAAGTAAAAAGGTGAAAAATGCTAAAAGGAGTGACAAATGTTCAAATTTGGAGCAAAGAGGAGAAAATTGTGCTAAAGTGTTTTGGCGCCACTAGATCCGGTGCTTAAGTATCGGTTAAACAGAGAAGGTCACGCCTAAATTCCAGAGGCCCCGCGCTTAAGCGCCAAAGGCAGTAATTCAATTTTTGCAAATTTTGAAGAGGTTTTTGAGGCACACATTGGCTTAATAGGTGGTTACAACCACCATGGATGAAAATTATTGCGAAAGGAGGCATCTCTTAGAGAAATACATCAAATCATGACATATTTTGAACAGATACCAATGCACCTATTGGAGATTTATAAAAGAATGAAGATTGAGTCTTTAAAAGTGTGCTTGAAAAGAGAGAGTTTTGAAAGTTCTTGAATTGGGGAGTTAGTTCTGAGAGATTTTCAGGCACCACATATCTATTTTATCATTTTTGTTCTTAGTTTTATATTGAGAGTGTTGTAAAAGAGAAGAGATACAAAAGAACTTTAAGAATTTGGTGGAGGACTTGAGATAAGTTTTAATCTTTTGTTTTTGATTACTTTTGGTTTTAATTGAGACTTGTTGTTGGTTTGACAATGATTTCTTCTTTTAAACTAAAGTGTGATTTTGTTTTCTCCATGGATTTTGAGTAGTTTTCT
>NW_018244526.1:0-862 GCF_001263595.1 Phalaenopsis equestris | reverse complement strand
TGTCTCAGTCAACAATTGGAAAGAATCACATGAGGTTGTATGAATGAGAATGTAGTTCATATGATTGAGTGCAAATAAATAGGGAAATATTTATTGAAGGGTGTAAAGTTAGAAGACTATAAAATGACAGGTTAAAGCCCCTAACTTGGTTTACTATTTTAGATTCTGATACGAGATGTTAGCCCCTAGGTGGAGGAAATCGAGGTAACTCTAGAGTGAGAGCTAGTATCTTCCCTGCTTAGCCGGTCTTCAAAACTATTCAAACTTTAAATTAGCCAATGTTCTTTATAAAATCTCTAGCATTATTGCTCCTATTTGGCATAACACAATTTGCATACTTCCACAACAAAATTCCTATTACTTATTACTTATTCATGATAAGAAGAAAGATATTTTTCATATTTAGTACTTTTCTGCTAAAAATACTCTAGTTATCTTTTTAAATTGTTATTGTTCCATCAAAATATTGAAAATACCAAAAATATTTAAATTTTCATTATTGCAAAAATCATCTTTAGTTTAAATTGCTGTCTTTTTAAAAATAGAAAGTTTGCTATTCAATAATGCATATTGTGTACTCTCCCTGTGGGTTCGATATTCAAGTCTTAATCAAAAAGTCCTATATTACTTGATAACAATACGAATACTTGCGTAGTATCTCAATATATATATATATAAATTAAAAGTTAAATTTCTATTTTTCTTCAGAATCAAGTTTTTGGTTTTGTTGCTAAATAAGAAAATATAAGTGGAAAATATAATCTAAATTATTGTTGTACCGTGCATATAAGCAGTATCCTGGGATCAAGTTTTTTGCATCGTTGCAAGGGAGAAATTGATTTAAAAAGTAAATTTCTATTTT
>NW_018244525.1:1652-5311 GCF_001263595.1 Phalaenopsis equestris | reverse complement strand
CTCTCTCATCTCTCTCTTGTCTCTATATATTTATCTCCCTCTCTCTCTCTTGATTCTTTCTCCTTTCAAAATATCTTCTCTCTCTTGTTCCCTCCCACTCTCTCTCACTATTACTCTCTCACTTTTACTCTCTCTACCCCATCTTTCCTTTGTTCTTTCTCTTTGACCCTTTTTCAATCTCTAGCTTCCTCTCTCTTTTATCACTATCTTTATTATCTCCCTCTCTCGTTTCTCTCTTACTTTCTTTCTCTTTACCTCTTTATTTGTTTCTCTATCCCTCCCTAATTACCTCTCTCTCTTCACTCTCTCCCCCACTCTCTTTTTCCCTCTCATTCTCTCTCTTCTTCCCTCCTCCCCTTTCTATCTCGCTTGTTCTCACCCACACACTCCCTCACTTGTTCCCATTTTTCCTCTCTCTCTTAAGTGTGCTCCCACCCACTCTCTCTTCCTCTCTATCATTTATTTTCTAACCATTGTTTGGCTCTCCCTCTCTCACTCTCCATTGCTCTCTTTTTATCTCTCTCCCTTGCCCTCTCTTTTTTGCTCTCTTCTTTTCCCTCCTTATCTCTTTGACAAAATTTCTCCGTATTCTCTTCTCTTCATACAGCTTGATGCCCTCCCTTTCACTCTCCTTCTCCATATCCCGCCCTCCCTCTCTCTCATTCTCTCTCTTCCTTGCTTTCTCTTCCATGTCTCTCAAACTCTATCAAACTCTATTCTCTACCTTTCCCACTCCTTCAATCTCTTTCACTAAATTTCTCCATCTTTTCTCCCTCCCATTCTTCCTCCCTTATTCTCTTTCTTCTCTCATCTTCCACTCTCACACTCTCTCCCATATCTCTCATTCTCTCTCCCCCTCCATCCTCTGTCCTTCTTTACATGTCTCTCTATTCTCTCCGCTCGCTCTTCTCTTTTATGTATCATTTCTTCTTTCTCCTTCTATCTTCTCTTTATATCTCTCCCTCCCACTCACTTTATCACCTCCTCTCGCTCTCTCACTCTATCTCTCGTCTCTCTTATTCTCTCTATAAAACTCCCCCTTCTATCATTCTTGCTCTATCTTTTCATGGTCTCTCTTCACCTTCTATCCTTCTTGCTCTATCTTTTTTGTAGTCTCTCTCTCCCCCTCCCTCCCACCCTTCATCCCACAAGCCCATTCTTCTCCCTCGCTCTCTCTCTCTCTCTCTCTCTCACTTCTCAGCCTATTTTTCTATCGATTTCACCCTCCCTCTATCACATTCTCTAGCTCCTACACTCACTTTCTTACTCTCTCCCACTATTGTTTCTCTCTTTTAATCTTTCTACCTTTTTTTATTCTTTATCTCTATCCCTATTTGTCCCACACTCATTCTTACTTTCTCTCTCCCTCCTTCTCATTTTTTACTATCTCTTAATTTCTATATCTCCCTCCCTCCCTCCCTTCTATCCTCACTTTATTCTTCCACTCTCTGTCTCCCCTCCTCATCTCTCTCCATTCTTCTTACGATCTCTCTATCGTTATCCTTGCAATTCCTCTCTCTCTCTCATTCTCTTTTGCTCTATCTCTCTTTCATCCCTTAGTCTCTCTCACTCCCTCTCTCCTTGTCTCTCACTCTAACTTACTTTTCATTTTTCTCTCTCCTTCTCTTGCTATTTTTGAAATTTCATCTCTCTCCCCCTTCTCTATATCTCGCTTTTATCATTCCTTATCACTCTCACACTCTTCAATCTCTCTATCCTACTTAGACTTCTGTCCCTCTCCCTTATATTATTCATAGTGCTCTCTCTTTTATCGCATGCTCTCTTACCCATTCTTGCAATCACACCCTCTCTCTTTCTCTCTCATGATCTCCCTCCTCTAATTTTTCCTATCTATATATTTACCTCCCTTCTCTCTCTTTACTTGCTCTCTCTTCTCTCTCTCACCTTTGCTCTCTATCTCTCTTTGTTTCACTAACTATGTCTCACTTTCTCACACTCTCTCTCCTTTACTCACATTTTCTCCCACCCTACCTCTCTTCCTTCATCTCCTTTATCTTTCTTCCTCTCTCCCTCTCACGGCCTTGCACTGATTTATTTCTTCCATTATTTCTTCACTCCCTCCCTCCCTCTTCCCATCTATCTCTCATGTCTTTCTTATTTTTTTATTCTCTCTTTTCTCTCATCTTTCTATTCCTCTCTTGTCTCTGTCACTCACTCCCTCTCGCTCTTCTCTCCTCACTCACTCACCTCTCTCATTATCTCCAACCTCATCCCCTCTCATTAAGTCTTTCTTGTTTTATCTCCTCTCTTTATGTATCTATTTTCCTCTTCTTGATCTATCTTCTCATTATATCCATCTCTCCCACTCCCTCTCCCTCCCTACTCTCTCACTCTATGCCTCTTCATTCTTTCTATCTCTCTCCTTCCTTCCCACCCTCTCTCCATCCCTCGCGAGCACTCTCCATGTCCCTACCTTGTTTCTAGCTCTCCCCCTTCTTACTCATTTTACTCTCACTCACTCTGGCGATCTCTCTCCCTTCTCTTTTCTCTCTCTTTCACACTTGTTTTATCTCTTTTATCTCTCTTTTGTTTCTATGTTCCTTTCTCTTCCACCCTCTTCTGCTCTCCCTCCCTCTCCCTCTCTTCCCTCCTTCCCACCCTACCTCCCTCCTTGCCTCTAACTCTCTTGCTCCTTACCTCCTCTCTCCCCCTTATTTCGATCTCTCTCTCTCTTGCATGCTCTTCATCTCTAACTCATTCTCCATTTATCTATCTGTATCTCTTCTCTATTTCTGTCTCACCCTCTCTTACTCTTCAGCCCCTCTCTCTTTCTCTTTCTCTGCTTCCATCTCTCTCCTTCCTTCTCACTCTCTCTCTATCTCTTTCCATTCTTTCTCTTTCCCACACTCTCATCTGTCCCTAATGCTTTTTACTCTCTCACTTCTCTCTTCTACTCTCTCTCACACCTTTCACTCTTCCCTCTCTCTTACTCTTGTTTCCATCCTTTTCCCCCTCTCTCTCTTGCCCATTCTCCCTTTATCTCCATGTCTCTCTCTAACTCTCTTTTCTATCTATTCCCTTTCTTGTCCATTGTTTATTTTGCAATCTATCTTCCTATCTCTATTGCTTTGCTCACTTACTCTCTCTCACTTTATCTTTCTCCCACTCGAGTACACTTATTATCTCTCTCTTCCTACTCTCTCTAGCTCTCTATCACTCTCCCTCCACCACTCTCTTACTCTTTCTCCTCTCTTCTTCTTTCTCTCCCTCTCCGACCATCCCTCTCTCATGGTCTCTCTCTTATTCTATAACTTTATCTCTATTCTCTCTCTTGTGCTAAATCACTCTCACATTCCCTATCCATCTATTTCCTTAATCTCTCTAGCTCCCTCCCTCTCCCCCTCTCACTTGCTCCTCTCCCCTTTCATTTCTCTCTCTTTTTTTCTATCTCCCTTCCTTTATCTCTCTCACTCATGTGCCCCTTCTCTCTTCCTCTCCCCTTTCTCTCTATCCCGCTCCCTCTTTTGTACCTCTCCTCACTCATTTTTGTTACAATCTCTTTTATCTCATTTTGTCTTACCTTGTCTTGCTCTCAATCCCTTTCTCTGTCTCTCTCTCTCGCCCTCTTTGTCACTCTTACACTCTATTTCTTCTCACTCTCTCCCCTCTCCCTCCCACTATCCCTTTCTCACCCTCTC
>NW_018244525.1:0-562 GCF_001263595.1 Phalaenopsis equestris | reverse complement strand
TATTGTTTCTCTCTCTGATCTTGCTACTTTTTTTATCTTATTATCTCTATCCCTTTTTCTCCTACCCTCCCTCTTTCTTTCTCTCTCCCTCACTCTCACTGACCAATATCTCTCAATTTCTATATCTCGCTCCCTTCCTCCCTTCCTGCCTTCCTGACTTCATTTTTCCTCTCTTTCCACTCCTCTTTTGATTTCTTTCTCTTTGTTCTTGCACTTCATCTCTCTCTCTCTTTCTCTCTTGCTCTGTCTCTCTTTCATCCCTTAGTCTCTCTTACTCCCTCTCTCTCTTTTGCTCATTATTCTCTATCTCTTTATCACCTTATCGCTCTCCCTCTCTCTCTCTTTTCATCTCATTCTCTCTTACTTGCTATTCCTATCTCACCAACTTTCTCTGTTCTTCTTTCTTTCTCCTCTCTCCCACCTCTCTCTTGCACTCACTCTTACTTTATCTTTTGCTCTTGCTCTCTCTTCTATCTAGCTCTCTCTCTCTTGCTCTTCTTTAACTCTCTCTCTGCATCGTCCTCTCACACACTTTCTCTCTTCCCTCCACTCTCTACCCTCC
>NW_018244524.1:0-383 GCF_001263595.1 Phalaenopsis equestris | reverse complement strand
AAAAAAAACTAGTAATAACGAAGAGTGCATGAACAAAATAACTTTTTTTTTATATAAAAAAAATTAATTATGATTACCAGGATGGCAAGATGCTTGCATAAGGGCCTGTTTGGGACAACTTATTTGGTGCAGTGACGTTTTGAAAACGCACATGGTCTGTTTGGGTAAACTACGTTTTGGCGGCTTATGCATTTTGAAAACGCTGAAAACAACGTGTTCACATCGCACCTATCTAGGTGCGGTGACAGCTTTCTGGCAGCGGTTCGACTTTTTCAAGAAAATAAAAAATTTGTAATAATTACTGCATCTAACTTAGCAACAAATTATTTTTAATCAGCTTATCAACACATTATTCAATAAGCTGTAGCTGCCCCAAACAGACC
>NW_018244523.1:0-968 GCF_001263595.1 Phalaenopsis equestris | reverse complement strand
TTGACCTCATTTTTAGTGAGGTCTTAGTCTCCTACTCTTAGAACCTAGGATATAGCTTTAGGAGTTCTTATTGATCATCCTGTTGGACCAGCAATGGAGCCCACCTCTCGTAGAACTTCAAGTCACTTCTTGACTCATTTTTGTGAAGAACTCGCATGAGTGGTTCCAAGCAATCAACTTCTAGTTGCAAGGGCTAAGGACCAACATGTAGAGGGCCCGAAAATGAGTTCATATAGGATCAAACGGCCTTAGGTAAACCATTTGTGACTCGATTACTCGTGAACGCCGCAATTCACGCAATTCACTGCACCACCCCGGATGACGAAACACCACCCCGGATGACGAAACGCCCGGATGACGAAACGGACCGCGCCGACGCGTCCGGAACGTCAACTTTAGCTAGTAAGGACACTCGTATTGCTAGGGTTACGCAACGCACACACAAACGACACAAAAATTGATGCATTTTTTTTAAATAGCATGGCACGAGTTCGGGCTCGACCCAGGTTCAATTTGACCTCGAAACAGGCTGAACATGAGCTAGGGCCATTTCAAATTTCAAATTTTTAAATTTCAAATCAGCCACATAATTTCATCTTAATTAAATCTAATTAGGGATTATTACTTACCTAATAAAACCCCACTGTCTGAGGAAATCAGCTAAGGAAGTCTTTATTTTCCCCGCCAATGTTGTGCGTAACGGCTCTTTCTTTAGCAGGCTATTTATTTCTCGCTGACGAGAGCTTCGGCTGGCGGCTTCTAACTCGAACGAAATCCTCCGCTCGCTCCCACTCGTCTCCTTCCTTGGCAGCGAACGAAATCCCCGCTCGCTCCTGCTCTTCTCCCTCGCTCGACAGTACTTCCTTCCAACGATCCTTCTGCACCGAAGACCCCCAGCAGCATCGAACGAGACCTCCCGCTCGATCCCTTCTTCTCTCTTCCTCCACCGATCGAAGCACCAGAGGGCC
>NW_018244522.1:0-4074 GCF_001263595.1 Phalaenopsis equestris | reverse complement strand
AAGGAAAATAATCATACAAAGCAAAAGTGCAGAAAGGATTGCTAACAAATGACACAAAAACATGAAACAAACAATCATGATGAGGAGGAACTCTGAGGTGATGGAGCAATGCAAACAACTTCGGTGAAGACCAGATAGGTGTCCGACTGCTGGAATCCGCAGAAGTGGAGAAGTTATTGATGGTTGGAATCCATAGTGCATCTTACTGCGGCTTGCAGGGAAGCTGCAGGGAGGAGGTACGATGGTTGGAGGAGGAAGAGGGACAACGTTCATAATGGCCGAATGGCAGCTGGGAGAGCGTGGGAAGGGGGGGGCGTCGGCACTTTTGGTCGGTGGTCAACAGGCAGAGAGCACTGACAGTGATGGAAGAGAAGCCTGTATGGGAAGCTTCACTGCTAGATGTGGGACAACTGAGTGCTGGGAGGAATTCTAGATAGTTGGACAACAAGATTGGGTTGTTTAGGAAGGGCGGGTGAGTGTTGGGATGGAGTATGGAGAGATGCAGCCTTCCTGAGAAGGCTAACAGGAGGTTTGAGGAAGGATAGCAATTGGCAATGGGCGGTTGTCGGGGAAGACGTGTGGTGACTTACTGTAGGTCTGGGATGTGGGTGAATAACAAAAGGAAGGGTGGAAGAAAAGATAAACATCTTGTTGTGGCTGAGCTACAGTCGGAGCACCACCCTGACCTATAAAGAAAAACATCGCCTCAAACGAGAGATAATCGGAGCACTACCTCAAAGTCGGATAGAAACCTCAAAGGGAAAATACCAAGATACTCACTCTGTTCCTCAGCTTCCTTCTCCTCACTAACATCTTCCAAGGTGCCTTGCTCGATAAAAGATACAACTCTGCTCTTCGGGCTGCTGGAGGCTTTGTGCCCAAATTCGTGGCATTTGAAGCATTTTTTTTACAGGCACTGTAGTCGGTTTCTTCTCACTGGAGGTGGCTTTATCCGTAGCTGAACCAACTTTCTCAACTTTTTGCGGCGTGCTCCTGCTGCTGTCTCCAACTGTGGGTGGCTGCCTAGTTGGTGGTAGTTGTTGGCTCTGGTTCTGTTGCCTTTCTACTTTCAATGCTAGTATTTGGACATCCCCCAACGTCCAGTATAGATGTAGATGTACGATATTACTAATACTAGGCTTTAGGCCCTCAAGATATCTGGCTACTGTATTCTTCTTTGGCTTTGTCAGGTCGCACTTCAGCTGGAAGTGGTCGAACTGAGCTGTGAACTCCTCCACTGAAAGTTCTCTCTGCTGCAGATTGCAAAATTTCAATAACATGTCTTGACAGTAATGAGGGGAAAGAAATTTCTTCCGCATGGTTTTCTTCATCTTCTCCTAGCTGGTAGTCTTGTCGCTGTCTTCTCTCCTCTATCATACATTCTCCCACCATAGGGAGGTACTTTTCTTCAATTTGATAACAGCTAATTTGACACAACTCTCTTCTGGCACCTCTTTGTATTTGAAGATCCCCTCAACTTCCTGTAGTCATTCAATAATTCATTTGGATCCACGCCTCCCTCAAACGTGGGAAAATCTACCTTGATCCCGTGGTCTTCGTGCCCTCCAAATGACATCTAATCCTGGAAAGTTTCCCAGTAGGAGGGACACATGTATCCATCTTTAGGCCTCATTTGATATTGGATTCTGAAACGCCATAGTCTGTCTTCTTCGTCGTTGAAATTATCCCTATGGAAGAGATTCAAATCCTCTTCTCTCCCCCCCCTTTGACTCTCTAGGTCTTGGTCGAAGGTAACTTCTTAGTGTGTCATGTTTTCAATCTCTTCAATTCTTTGTTAGAGGGGACGAAGTTTTCATCGTATCTCTTCTCGGGTAGACTCAGACATATTTCTTCTTGGAGACATGTTTGACGGTTTGGGATCTGTGAAAAGAATGAAAAAAATGAACAAAGAAAGAATATAAAAATAAACGAAAGAAAGAAAAAAAATTGGTGTGCTAGGTTAAGTAGGGGCGGATGCTAGAAACACTAGGATGTGACTAGTGTTGGACTAACTTTGATACCAAATGACTAGAGTTAACCCAACTCGCGACGTAAGAGTACAAATATTATTACTGAATTTAGAATGATGATACAATGGAGACTCAAAACAAAGGAAAATAATCATACAAAGCAAAAGTGTAGGAAGAATTGCAAACAAATGATACAACAATAAGACAAACAATCTCGACGAGGAGGAACTCCGGGGTGACAGTGCAAGGAAAACGACTGCGGTGAAGGCCGGAAAGGTGTTAGACTGCTGTAAAGGCGTCAAACCGCAATTGGAGGAAGTGAAGAAGTCATTGATTGTTGGAATCTGGATTGCAGCTAACTACGGATGCAAGGAGGATGTGCGGCGGCTGGAGGAGGAAGAGGGTTAGCGGGCAGGAAGGCTAAAAGGCAACCGGAAAAGCTGGGGAAGGGGCAACAATTGTTGCGGCATGCAGAGAAGGTTCACCGGAGGTCGGTGACGACTAGAAGAATGGCAGGGGAGGGTTCGTCGGTCTGTTGATACTTGTTGGTGGTTACTGAGGCCTGTTGGAAGGGCAGGGGCGACGGTCTGCTGATGGTTGAAGGGCTGCGACAACTGTTGGAAGGATAGGGGAGGAGGTGTGGTGGGCTGCTGGTGGATGAAGGGCAACGACAACCAAACTAGAAGGACCGGGGAGGAGGTGTGGTGGTCTGTTGTAGGGTTGGGAAGTGGGTTGACAACAGCAGGAAGGGTGGAAGTAGATAAATATCTCGACAAAGTCGAGCTATAGCCGAAGGATCACCTAGACCCGTGGAGACAATCACCACACTGGACGAGGGACAACCAGAGCACTAAATTGACGTCGGATATAACCCTCGAAGGGAAAATACCAAGGCTAAAACCTAAATTCATATATAAAAACAAGGCCCTTAATTCTAGGCACATCATCTCCTATTGATCAAGAGACTTGACATATTTTAAGAAACACTTAAAATAAGGAGAAGAAAATCAGATTTCAGATTTTAAGAAAGGCTTTTTAAAATAAGAAAGAAGAATAAATTTAGATTTTAGGAAAGACTTTTAAAATAAGAAGAGAGAATCAAATCAAATCTTAGAATTTAGGAAAGAATTTAAATTAGAAAGAGCATAGGAAGGAAAGTAAAACAAGAAGGAAAAGAAAGAAAAAGGAAAGGAGAGAAGAGAAAGAAGAGAGCGACAGACACCTCCCTTGAGGATCGGCCTGTCCAGCCAAGTTGGACCGAGCCCAGGCTGGTCCTCTTACGAGCTCCGCATCATGTATTTTTTCAGGTAAATTTATGTGATTAAGGGTCTTTTTGGGACAACTTTCTGTTAGCTTTGATTTTTAGACTGCCATCAAAGTTCTGTTTAAAGAAATGTTTTTTTGCTACTTTTTAGAAATTTTTGTGATAGAAAACTGTTTTTATTAACTTAAACTGTTTATGTATGGTAGCTCTAAAAAAACTATAGTTTGTCTTTTTGAAAATAGAATAAATTTGTAATAGTCGCAGCTTTTTGAAACATAGTTTCTTCTGCAACAGCTACATAACAACTTCAAATAGTTGGAGCTGCCCCAAACAGACTCTAGGTGTTTCTCTCACTCTATCATGGGAAGTAGGATGTCAAAATGGGTGTTGTTGGAGGTGCTCTCAATTAGTTAAATCACACATGCTTTTGTTATGTTCTATTTTGACTATTAATCGGGGTGGTCATGGGGCATGCACCAATGCAAGCAGGTTGAACAAAATGTTTTTATCAAGGTTGAGTCATTTTTCGATTTTATAATTTTTTATCATCTTTGAGCTTTATAAATTATAAGTTGAATTTTTTTTTAAATAAATGAACTTACTATTGGGGGAAGCACATATCTTTTGGCAGCCTTATACATATGTAACATGCACATTATTTGATTTATCGTTAATAGCATTCTTTACGTAGAGGTTGGAGATCTCCATGAAAGAGTTTGTTCTTCTCTTTCTTACCCTTCTTGCTCTAGGTATTGGTCTCTTTGTGTATCTCTTTATAAAAAATTGAATTAATTACATATAAATATTGTATTTGGGTTGTCTTGGATATTTATTTGTGGA
>NW_018244521.1:0-878 GCF_001263595.1 Phalaenopsis equestris | reverse complement strand
GCACCTCTTTGTATTTGAAGATCCCCTCAACTTCCAATAAATTCATTTGGATCCACGCCCCCCTCAAACGTGGGAAAATCTACCTTGATTCCGTAGTCTTCGTGCCCTCCAAATGACATCTAATTCTGGAAAGTTTCCCAGTAGGAGGGACGCATGTATCCATCTTTAGGCCTCATTTGATATTGGATTCTGAAACGCCATAGCCTGTCTTCTTCGTCGTTGAAATTATCCCTATGGAAGAGATTAAAATCCTCTTCTCTCTCCCCCCTTTGACTCTCTAGGTCTTGGTCGAAGGTAACTTCTTAGTGTGTCATGTCTTCAATCTCTTCAATTCTTTGTTAGAGGGGACGAAGTTTTCATCGTATCTCTTCTCGGGTAGACTCAGACATATTTCTTCTTGGAGACATGTTTGACGGTTTGGGATCTGTGAAAAGAATGAAAAAAATGAACAAAGAAAGAAGATAAAAATAAAGGAAAGAAAGAAAAAAAATTGGTGCGCTAGGTTAAGTAGGGGCGGATGCTAGAAACACTAGGATGTGACTAGTGTTGGACTAACTTTGATACCAAATGACTAGAGTTAACCCAACTCGCGACGTAAGAGTACAAATATTATTACTGAATTTAGAATGATGATACAATGGAGACTCAAAACAAAGGAAAATAATCATACAAAGCAAATGTGTAGGAAGAATTGCAAACAAATGATACAACAATAAGACAAACAATCCCGACGAGGAGGAACTCCGGGGTGACAGTGCAAGGAAAACAACTGCGGTGAAGGCCGGAAAGGTGTCAGACTGCTGTAAAGGCGTCAAACCGCAATTTGAGGAAGTGAAGAAGTAGTTGATTGTTGGAATCTGGATTGCAGCTAACTACGA
>NW_018244520.1:0-2258 GCF_001263595.1 Phalaenopsis equestris | reverse complement strand
GGTGTCAGAGATGCTCTGTGTTTCTCGAGACTAGGCACAGACCGCAATGGACCACAGGCCGCAATGGACCACAGGCTTTCTTGGAAATATGATTGCAACCATATTTAAGAATAATGTTTGACAACTTGTTTGCTGCTGCTTTTGAATTCGTTGTTCCTTTGGTGAGTGTGTTTTCCGTCTCCTTGAGCTTGATTAAACCCAGAACGAGGTGTTAGAGATGCTCTGTGTTTCTCGAGACTGTTTGCTGCTGCTTTTGAATTTGTTGTTCCTTTGGTGAGTGTGTTTTCTACACGAGCTTGCAAAACAACATATGTATTGAAACTTGGAGAGATCAACTTTCTGATAAAGTTGAGGAAGAACTTCAAGACTTTGGGTGGCATTAAGAAACCGTTATTGGTGAAGTGGACCCCTAACAAACTGAAACTTCTGGGGACGTAAGTCAATCGTACAATACAAGTGCACGTGTCAAGTAGTATGCAGTTAAAGGATATCGCGTATCAATCCCATTATAGAAGGGCTAAGAACTATTGTGGGGGTTAAATCTCTAGTTTAAAAAACTTATAAATTTAGTTTAACATGAAAAAAAAGAAAAGGTTTCCTAAAATTATACCCAAAAGCAAAAATAAATGATAAAAGTGTTCAGATATGACGAAAAATAATGACAGATAAATTTTACGTGTCTTCAATGTATGTGAGGCTCACACCTTTGTGATTTTGATAATGTGGTGATTCATGATTTCCTTGAACTTTTCCTAACATGATTATCGTCAATTGGGATAAAAAGTCCTCTTTATGCCTATGTCTATGTCAAAAGAATGTTATAATCCAAGAATTTGATGCTTTCTCAATCCCCATGACATCCTACAAATTTGTTCTGATCCCCCTTATAGGTTGGAAAAAGCTGGATAAAGTATGTCTATTTTACCTAGATTTTGTGGTTAATCGTTTCGTTTCTCTATGTAACGATTATGAGTTACATATTAAGAAATATGTTAACATCCTAATTTATCAAATTAGGAATAAACAAAAATTTATGGTTAAGAAAATAATGAAAGCCTTGATTTTTTAGGAGAACAATCCAAAGAATGAAAAATCATCCGAAAAATCTGCAAAATCACATCCCATAAATTATAGAGGAGTGAAATAAAATATAGCTACGCATGTTGAAAGTAACGTAGGAAAAACATTTTATTAAACTCATAATTACTAGTAAAACTGAAAGTAAATACCTAAAATACTGAGTGTTACCTCTTCCATAATAGCCAACCCCTCTCTCGAATAATAACCTCTCAAAAAATATAAGAACAATACGAAGAAAAAAGGTAGAAGAAACCCTTATGACCTCAACCCAATAAAGGAAAAAAAACCTAAGGAAAACTCTAAAAAACATCTTCTTCACTCGTCTCCAATTCTCATCTTCACCAAAGAATGCATCAATTCATGCCTTAGCTTATCTTTTAAAGATCCGACAAAAATTGACATGAAAAAACCTTCCAAAATGAGATATGCTTGTTCGGTGGCGTGACTACACCTGAAACTGGCGTGGTCACGCCAAACAACACATTTTCATGCTTTTTGACTTTTGTTTTGCATGTTTGAAGCTTATAACCTAAAAAATGTCACAAATAACTTTCCAAAAGCATAAAAACATGATAAAAGAGACGAAATAATAAGTAAAATAATGATAACATGCAAATAAAATCATGCAAAATTAACTTATGTTACCCCCCAGTCTGGGGGCTGCCCCGAAGACTCGATGTTTGAATGAAACAGGGGATGACTACCCTATCATAGTCATGCCTGGGACGTTAACGTGAACAACCTTTTGAGTTTGCATTAAATGTTGTTTACAGCCTGAAAGAAGCTGTAAAAGACTTTGTGTCTAAATAAGATGCAAGAAGACTACCCCACTACGATCGTGTCCAAGACATTGACATGAACGACCTTTCGAGACTACAGTGAATGTTGTCTCCCACATTGAAGAATGCTTCAATGATCAACTTCAAGATGCAAATGAGGTTTCTTCGTTAGTTGAATGATGCACATCATTGGAAAACAAATTATGAACTATGTATCTCAAAGTTAAAGACAGTGGCAAACAAGACTTTGATTCTCACAGACGATATCAAACTAATGTGTTTTGAAAGGTTCGTGATGGTATAGTAAGTAATCATCATATTGACATTACATAAAAATTCAATAAGCACTCATAGAATTAAAATAGAAGTAATTAGGAGGAGACACCTCAAATATCTAAG
>NW_018244519.1:0-1503 GCF_001263595.1 Phalaenopsis equestris | reverse complement strand
AACGTGCGACCCAGTCCGACCATGTTATAGAAATATTCTCTTCGTGTTATTCTGAATATTTTCTGCATTATTCATGTGTTGTTGATGTGTTATTGAGTTAATTTTGAGATATTATCCTTCTTTAAACAATAATATCAATAACATGTGAATAATGCGTAAAATATTACTTCAATAACACGTGAATAACACACCAATAACACATTAAAACGCGCGACCCGGCTCAATCGTGTTATAGAAATATTCCCTTCGCGTTATTCTGAATATTTTTTGCGTTTTTCATGTTTTATTGTTGTATAATTCATGAAGTGTGTTATTGAGGTGTTATTCATAAATAACACACCAATAACACATTAAAAACGAGAAAAATATTCTCTGACATGAATAATACTTAAATAACACAATAATAACACATAAATAACGAGAAAAATATTCAAAATAGGGAGAGGGAATATTCGTTCGGGTTGAGTCGCAAGTTTTCAGTCTTATTTTCATTTTTTTGTGCATGTGGGCCCCAACTTTCTACCCGTCAGCTTGAGACTGGATTCCGCAAGCAACTCTATATGAGGAGATCTCATGTAATATTTTTTCTAAAAATAGGGCACTTACATGCATACAGCTCAATTCTTATATATTTACTTACATGCATACACCTTTTAATGCATTTATTGTGGCATATATGCAAAAAAAAAAATTTTGGCATATAAAAAAAAAAAAAAAAAAAAAAAAAAAAAATAGGTGTTAGATGTAAGTATGTAAGAATTAAGTGGTATGTATGTATGTAAATAAGATAATACAAAAATTACAAGTTTTTTGGTGAATATTCAAATGCAAAATGTATCAGTTGGACAAATTCAAATTTTAAATTTATGAATTTGCATTAAAATAAGTTCAATAGATGTTAGTTCCCATAGCTTGATACTTTGATCCTGCATACATTAAATTTTTGTAATTTGTTTCTTTGCTATTGAATAAGGCAATGTGTTATATGAAAGTAATATCATGTTATTTGCACATTAAGAGTATTGCAATCAGTAAAATATTTATAATATTGTGTGAAATTTCTAAATTGGGGATGATAACTATAAAGTATGGAAAGAGAGAATTCTCCTTTACCTGGGATGGATGAAAATTGGTTTTGTTATTATGAAAGATGAACCACTTACAGTTACTGAAACTAGTAGTACTTATGATGTCGCACTTTATAAACATTGGGAATGGTCTAATCGCCTTAGTTTGATTTTCATAAAGATGAACGGTTCAGCTAATCAACATGACAATGTTAAAGAACTAATTAAGGCAATTGTTGAAAAATTTAACACTACAGATAAAGCTTTTTTTAATACCATAGTAATAAAGTTTTCATCCCTAAAGTTAATCAGAATAAAATGTGTGTTGGAGTGCATTATGCAAATGCGACATTATAACGTAATTGAAGATTCTTGAAGTTGATATGTCAAAGTCCTTTTTTGTGCACTGTATTTTAAAAGCTATTTCATAGCAATA
>NW_018244518.1:0-222 GCF_001263595.1 Phalaenopsis equestris | reverse complement strand
TGATATGAAAGATTTGGGTATGTAAATGTAAAAAAGTAAAGTTTAGGTGTTAAAAATCAAAATAGTGGTATTTTGAATATGATATGAAAGATTTGGGTATGTAAATGTAAACCTCTAGATTCCATTCTAAGCGCGTTCTAGAATGTACATAGGATCATCAAGTTCGATGACTTGCATATGAGACCTACCAAGATTAGGATCCAGAAGGCCTCTTGAATCGAG
>NW_018244517.1:0-205 GCF_001263595.1 Phalaenopsis equestris | reverse complement strand
AATGTTGTAATTCTAGATCAATAAATTTTCTACCACACCTACTAATTTCCACATAAAAAAGCCTTTTAAGGCTTTTATCTCACTAAAATAAAAGTTAAGAAAAAAACATCTAATGTCAACAATACATAATACCATAATTAGATAAACAATGTGATGATGAATAATAACCAAGGACTAACTTCATGATATGATTTTAGATTCATCA
>NW_018244516.1:0-1625 GCF_001263595.1 Phalaenopsis equestris | reverse complement strand
CAGATTTTCTTCCTGAATATCATCTCTTAGTGGCGAGTTGATGGTGTGGATCATCGCTTCTGTATCGAAAACAAACATTAGAAAAAAAAAGAAAAATGAATTTTACTAAACCATGAAGATCGATTCTCCTCTACCCACGAGTCAATCCATCTCAGTCTATTGAAATGATAAACTCCTCTCCCCAAGTAGTAGCGGAGCAACTGCAGTTATCACTCCCTCAGCCAATGGTAGCACATCAGCAGTTTCTTGCCCTCCATGCACGAGGGCTCCAACAACATTCTTGGTAGGAGGATCATCTGGTTGGATGTGGGTCACTAGTGGAGGTTGGGTCGACATGCCTAGAGCCTTACCACCCACCCTACTCTTGTTCTTTGCCTGGCTCTTCACCTTCTGGAGCCCTTAAAGAGAGTTAGGCTCAGCTACCTTCTGCTTCTTCTAAGCCAACTTATTTTTCTAGATCTCACCCCTGGTTTCTTTCCAGGCTCGGGTGCATCCTTTCCCTCAAGCGCCTTCTTCCTCACAGGCCTCTTTTCTTGCTTTGGCCTCTTCTTTGCATCAAAAGGGGATTGAAGCTCAGACAACTTGAAAGCCCTTTTCATCATTTTAGTGTTGGGAATATCAAACGGAGGTTTCTGAGCACTCACCATGAAGTAGTTGTAGGAACCGACACACAAACACAAAAGCAAAGATGATTAGCAAAGGCGTCAATCACGCTTTATTTATCGGGACTTCAAGGACAAAAATCTAAGGGGTGCAATTATTAAAAAAAACTCTGAATAAAGAGAAAATGAATATGTGTTTGTATTTAATTCTTTCAATCTTATCACAACTATATGCACGGACTAACTTTGCTCTAGTCACCCGTGCGGCTTTAATGCTCTCCTTTTGCACTAAATCAACATAATCCCCACAATGCTTGGACTTATGAGCACCAAGCACTCTAAAGAAGAAGAGTAGAGAGAAAGAAACACTTCACGATTGAATACTTGGAAGCTTTGATTGAATTCTTAGGTGATACAAATGAGGGGAGGGGCTCCTATTTATAGCCCCCTCCAAGCCCAATGCAACATTTTAGAATATATTAGATTATTCTAGTTTTTAGAGAGTTCTACACTTCTCTCTTATATACATACATAACCCTAAAACTTTCTAGGTTACTCTTGAGTTTTCCCGAGAGTTTTTCCCTTCTAGCATTCTCTGTTAGCATTCTCCGTAATATGGTGGAATCTTTTAGAGTCCCTTGGATGCCTCTCTATTTAATGGCACTCCAAAACTTTTCATCCCATGAGGGTCTTGCCACTTTCTCGAATATGGTGGAGCGTGACACTCTCTCCCACTTAAACCTACAATGCTCTCATTGCGGCTTCCCCTGAACCTTTGAAACTGCCTTCTCGATTTGCCCCCAAACTTGGCAAACTTTGGTTTCTCCTTGGTGTTATTGGAGAGTGGTGTCATGAAGCACATCTTCCTGGCTAACAACTTATGCCTTGCCTCCAACCTTGTTGAACCATCTTTCTCCTTTCTTGGCGGTGGTTTGTTAGGAACCTCCACCACTTTCCTTCACACCCCAACTTCTTGGGTCTTTTTCTTCTTCATTGGTATCATGAAGGATAGCCAAGTTGTCC
>NW_018244515.1:0-3296 GCF_001263595.1 Phalaenopsis equestris | reverse complement strand
TACGAATCTCCAAGAAATTTAACGGTCTCAAACTACTGCATCGAGATAGTCAAAAGATGAAGAATCTAACCGTTGATTCTTTCATTCAGAACTATGGGCCGACCAAACAAAAAATAGGAGGCACCTAATCTGAGGGACAATCAGTATAACTAGCTTCCTCAACTGATTCTGGAATTCTTCACAAGGATGAGAAAAGGGCACCCTAATATCTTTTCAACCCTCTGAGGAGGCCCTATGTCCAAGGAGAGCTGCTCATTAAATTACGGTGATGCAACCTCTCTGCGTGATAGTCCAAAGTCAGCCTAATGAAAAGAGGGCTTTTACCAAGGATTCTCATCCAGTTTTAAGTGGTTACGGATACAAAATGGAGCCAACATCAATTTTCGATATTAAAGGACACCGAAAATAATTACAAATATGAAAATGTGCAATAATAACTTCTAACATCCTCATTAAAATATGAAAAAACATGTAACTTTAATAGATAACCTTAGGAGTTATATCTAGGGAATCATTTCTTCAAGAAAGGGCAACTGATCAAATTCATCCTCTCAGAACTTGTGTTATTATACACTTTGTTTCCTCTCTCTCTCTCCGCGTGTTATTATACACTTTGTTTCCTCTCTCTCTCTCTCCGTCTCTCTCTCTCTCCTAATTCCTTTTATTTATTCAATGCTATTTATTTTGGGTGTGATCCACAAGACATTATTTGATTCAACATTCTAAAAGATGCAGTGAACATGAAATCGTGACGTCAACAAGAGTAGAGTGCGCCATGGAGATGAAACTCACGTGGAGGAAACCTCAAACATAAAGTTTGTTAAAGAATTTGTGCAGCAATAAATTCAACAACTACGACAGCAAATGGCGAGACAAATGATAGAGTTAACTTGCACAATAATCGAGGGGAGAGCACAAGCTCGTCAAGAACTGAACGCACGAGTAGAACTAAAACCCCAAGGCCACCGAACAGATGAACGGATGGAAAGAATTGAAGAATCCCATTACTAGGATATTGTTAGATCTACACCAAGGTTCACACCCCAGTTTGGGTGAATCGAGGTATACTGACATCCAAAGATGCTTTCTCTCAATAAATTTTCGATGTTGAACCCCTAGAGAAGTTTAAAATTCTATCCGTGGAATCTTATAAGAGTCAGAGCGATCCAGATGACCACATATCATCCTTTGAGTTAGTTGTATGCCTTCATAAAATATTCGACGAACTGAAGTGTTGTTTATTCTATGTTACGCCTAGAGATTCAGCCTTCAACTGGTTTAATATCCTCATGACATAAGTTATTACGTACTTTAGTAAGTTCATGATAGTGCTCACGGTGTAGTTCGTTTCCAACTAGAAGACCACAAAGGTTCAAAGGTTCTGTGGCACGCCAAACAAGGGCTGAAAAGAATCTTTATTCATACATCACTTACTTCAAGAATGAAATGTTGAAAGTATGGAATTTGAAACCTGTAGTAGCACAGGCGGCCCCAACGCAAGGGTTAAGGAGCAAAAATTCAAGTACTTTCTGGGATTACATCAACCAAATAGTTTAATAGAACTCTTGGAATTAACTAACCATCCGACCACCGATCGAAGAAAATGGGCTCACAAGATGGTGGGTGAAGGCTGAAGGATGGCCCATGATCTAAATGTGGATATAGTTAGTCTTCTAATGGCGATTGAGAGGCCTACAGAATCTACCAGAGATGGGGTCAATTGAATGATCGACAAACATGTGACCGAGAAACTTTGGAACCCACTAGGTTGAGGATTTTAATGACAGAGCCAGTAGAAGTAATGTGTACTTTAAAATGGTTCCACATATAAGAACCATAGCTTCTTCCTTGGAATAAAAATAATTTTTTTTACTATAAAAAAGATGATGGTTAGGGCTTGAAGGAATGCAAACACCTCCAAATCCTGATCGAAGAATTGATTTAGGCCCAAAACTCAAATAGTCTGGCCAAAGGGTTGCAAACCCAAACGCATAAGAAAGCCTATGCAGAAGATAACTTAGATGAGCCCTTTTGAGCCAATGTTATCTATATCCTTGGGATAGTACCAGCTATACTGGAAGGAGACACTATCAAAGAAGCAAACCGAAAGAGACTCGTAATGCAGGAGCACTACAGTGATAATTTAGCTCTAAAGCGAAAGCCCCATCACCCAATTATTTTTACTAACAAATTTAGCCCTTATTGGAAATCCCTATAATAATGTCATAGCATTCACAACGATGATCAGTAACTACCACGTAGGTAGTATTTTGGTTTATAATAGTAGTTCAAGAAATATACTATTCAAATAAGCCCTAAAAAAATAGATATAGTTGTGTTGGTCGATCATCCGTATATTTTTTTAGGAAAACAAAAGGAAGCTCCAGGGATAATCGGGCTTTCAAGAAATATACTATTCAAATAAGCCCTAAAAAATACATATAGTTGTGTTAGTCGATCATCCGTATATTTTTTTAGGCAAACAAAAGGAAACTCCAGGGATAATCGGGCAATTAGCTTCCTGGGGAGAACCTGACAACCAATTCACTAACATGAAAAACTTCTTTCTCTCAACGGATTTTTAATGTTGAACCCCTAGAGAAGTTTAAAATTCCATCCTTGTAATCCTATATGAGTCGAAGCAATCCAAACGACCACATGTCAACCTTTGAGTCAGTTGTATGCCTTCTTAAAATATTCGATGCACTAATGTGTTGTTTATTCTATGCCACGCCTAGAGATTTAACCCTCAAGTGGTTTAATTTCCTTTACACAGAGGTTGTTACGTCATTTGATGAGTTCATGATAGTGTTCATGGTGTAGTTTGTTGCCACCCAAAAGACCACAAGGATTCACAAGTTTTGTGGTAAGCCAAGAAATGTTTGAAAAAGAATCTTTAGCATAAATCACTTCCATCAAAAAAGAAATGTTAAAAGTATGGATTTAGAATTATAGTAACACAGGCAGCCCCAGCACAAGCGCTAAGGAGCAAAAACTTCAAACACTTTCTTGGATTACTTCAAGCCAATAATTTTATAGAACTCTTAGAATTAGCTAACCATCCGACCACCAATGGAAAAAAAATGGGCTCAAAAAATGATGGGTGAAGGCTGAAGGAAGTCTCTTGATCAAAATGTGGAGATAGTCGGTCATCTCACAACAATTGAGAGACCAGCAGAAATAACCAAAGATGGGGTAAATTGAATGATTGATTGGCAAGTGAATGAGAAACTATGAAACCCACTAAGTTAAGTATTTTAATAACAGAGCAAGTAGAAATAATGAATAACTTAAAA
>NW_018244514.1:0-1041 GCF_001263595.1 Phalaenopsis equestris | reverse complement strand
CTTGATCTTTTCTTTGTGTGAGCAGGCTAGAGTTATGATAGCTGGGAGGAAGTATTGTTATCTCTAAAGCCCATCATTAAGGTGAATGTGAAGACTTATTATGAGCATTCAATTTTTGGCTGGAGATGAGGATTTTTTAGGAGTTATGGAATGGAGACGTCTGTTGCTTCTATATCTACTGCTTCTACATCTAGACCATCTACCTCACGTGCTTATGCATATAGAGGCAAGTCTATTGAGACCTGAGACGAATTTTTATAGAAGATGATGGACAATTTTAACTTTACCACTGATAAAATTCAGAATTTAGAGTGCTTTGCAGATCATACTGATAAATATAATAGGAAAAAGAGTGATTATGAAGAGAAATTCCACTCATCTCTGGAGAGCCTAATTAGAGGTGACCCAGGAGTGCAATTTCCTCTATATCCTTGATATCTTGATTATGTGCCTGCAGAAAAATGGTATAGGGGTGATTTAGAAGATGGGGGGTAGGACTGAGAGATTTTTATGTTTGTATTATGTTGAGGACTAAGTGGTCTTGGTACTGCTACTTTTGCATCTGTGTGTTGATTTAGATTATGTGTTGTGTTTTGGATTTTATTTATTTATTGTTATTGTGATGTTTATGTTAGTTAATTTTTTATTTTTAAATTCTAGGGTAGAAACTGTTGTGAGTTTTATGATTTAGTTAGTTTAGAACTTTATTTAATTCTATGTCTTTTGAAAAGGCTAAAAATCTTGCTAACTTAGATCGTAAATTTAAATTTCAGAAATTGCTACCCAGTATATTTCTTTTATCATGTATGTGTGTTTGTTTAAGTTGAGATTTTGAAGTCAAAGTTAATGTGTTAGTTTGCTTTAATGTTTATACCCACTGTTTAGAAGTCTATTAAATCTCTACAGGTTGAATTGAAATGAAAATATTAGAAAATTTGATCAAAATTAATTTCACTCTTGTTTTTTTAGTTTTTCTACTTGTATCATTAGGGTTTAAAAATACCTTTTAGCATGTTATTTTAAATTTTCATTCCTACTTAT
>NW_018244513.1:0-3679 GCF_001263595.1 Phalaenopsis equestris | reverse complement strand
TATATATATATATATATATATTAGGGGAAAGAGCATCTCGTGGCTCCCTACATGTTAATTGGCAAAAGGTTACAAAAATGTTTGGAGAGGGTCCCCCGCTACCAAAATCTAAAAAATAGTACAAGAGTCACTCATAAAAAGGAGGGATTCCTCATCCAGTACAACTCCATGCAAAGTACCCAAAAAAACATTAAATCCAGTATACCAAAGTTAATCGTATACCCCACAAAAGATGTACACCAAAAAATTAAGAAAGAACACAGACCAAGTGAAGAGCTCCAAGTGGCATCAGCATCACAAACATCTGATTTCCACGAGAGAACCTGCAGTAATAAAGAAAAACGAAAGAAAGAGGACATGTGAAGTAGAGATTGAGTTAATGAAGCCAATAAAACCCGTAAACTCAAGTGCAAAGGCTGGCACCCAAAGAAAGTACCACAAAATTCAAAAGTAGGTACTTCCATAAATATTAGGTGAGCGGCAACCACCGCCCCAATCGAGAAACCCCCCCCCCCACCCGAGAGCCAATCGAGCCCTAAGTAGGAAAGGAAATATAAAGAGAGTCCCAATGAAATCCAAGGCCAAACCATACCACCAAATAGATAATAAAGCTAAGAGGAGACATCCCGACGGACATATGGGGCATCAATCTTGTCTCCAACCAGCAAAATGTTTAAAGGACGGGGGATCAGATCCCACCCAACAGTATCATTGACTTGAATCTACCAAGGGAGTGAGGATCCGCAACTCCCCTGATATTCCAAATTAGGACATTAAACATGAGTAGACATATGACCCTTCCTAGAAGTTGTAGTTCGGGTTCGTCCATTTTCTCCATATGAAAAATAGTGATTCATATCCAACAAGGTATTCCCACTATTGTGTTTTTGCGCTTCCTCTTGCTCTCTATACTTCCTCCGACGATACTTTTGAACATGCCATTCATCCCTTAAAATTTTAGAAATATCCTCCAAAGGCGTATCAGAGAGAGCATCAGAATGATGAGAATATAGAGAATTATTATCGGTATTCAAAGCGTCAAGAAGAGAGGCCGAAGAAGGACGAGCTTCCTCAGAAATAGAAATGATGGGAGGATCCGGAACAGGTAACACCTGCTCAGTTCTCTCAACTGGGTAAATAGCATTAGATGTAATAGGATATTGATTATTATCAGTATTCAAAGCATCAGGGAGAGAGGCTGATGAGAGTCGAGCCCTCTCAGCATTTGAAGTAGTAGGCGGGGAGAGAGGCTGATGAGAGTCGAGCCCTCTCAGCATTCGAAGTAGTAGGCGGGGGAGCAGGTATGACTTGCATTGCACGCCCAACCTGCTGTCCCTCGTTCTGGACCGAAGGGGTAGCAGTTGGGTGGGGGACGACAACAATGGCATCTGCCGAAGAAACCTGAGCCCAGGGGATCTCACTCTTCGCTTCTATGTTGATATGAATTGGGCGGGAGACCAACTTGACAAAAAATCAACCATTCGGGTGTGTTCCTTTCTTGGTGACATTTTGATTTCCTGAATGGTCAATGAACAGTCTACTGTGGCACCTTCATCAACTGAAGCGGTGTACCGGGCACTAGCTACAGCCATTATGGAGGTCATATGGCTTCGTCTTCTTCAAGAATTTGGCATTCAACTTCAGCATCCAACCCCTCTATATTGCGACAACATTTAAGCCATCTCAAAAGCCAACAATCCGATCTTTCACGCACAAACAAAACACAGAGATCGATTATCACGTCATACGAGATCTCAACTTCAAACAAGTGCAAATTGAGTACATTTGAACTCAAGATCAACCCTTCGGACATTCTTATAAAAGCTCTTTCGAAGCATGAATTTCATGATCTGAGAACCAAGCTAACGGTTCTACCGAGAACCATTAGTTTGCTGGGAAGTATTAGGTGCACTTAACCTCTATCTTATGGTATTATTACTCTAGTGTGGTCCCCAAGGGTGCTAGACCCGTATGGTATCTTTTCGGTTATGCCTAGAATCATCTCTAGAACTTTCTGCTGCAGCTGTATATAGGGAGGCATCGTATATTCTGGAATGGTGGGATGATAATGAATCATTTCTGCAGTTCTCTCCACTGTTTCTCTTCTACCAATGAATTCCTGCAGGTACACCTGTTTCTCACAAAGAAGGTTTCGTTCCATTTTTCCCTATTAAGATGAATACCTAAGATAAATTTCTATATATAAATGACCATAAAAAAAAAAATTCATTTTAGCTCGAAATTCGCTAGGAAATTTTTCAGAAGAGGCATAACTTCTTGGCGTAAGACCGTCTCTGTGGTGCTAATCATCTTCATTAGATTCAGCCAAGTTGAACCCACGATTGATGATGCCATCACCTTCAGATTCTTCTTCTATAACCCCATTTTCCCAAGTTTTCGTCCCATGTCCCTAAATCCACCACAACTCGCTCAGCTTACAGGCATGGATGTCTGTGGTGTAGGTTGAATTGTAAAATAGTTGGGATTTCCTCCTTTTAGAGATAGCAATTCTCATCGTATGTTCGTGTTAAATTGGAAAAACTCTGAGGTTAGCTCATCTAACCTTTCCATGAGATTATTCAGAGTAATCCAAATAGATTCCAGTTGCAATCGTCGTTTTGAGCTGGTCGCTCGCTTCCTTCCGGCATGCTGCTGGGCCATATATATATATATATATATATGGCCTCCTGTATTAAACTACTATACAATAACTAGTAAAAATATAGTTTTTATATCATAAAACATGAACAATCTTAGAAAATGACAATTAAAATATAGTTTTTATATCATAAAACATGAACAATCGAAAATGACAATATAAGTAGTGGAGCCTAGTAATGTAGCTGCTGGCTAAAGTAGCTCCAGAATAACAAGTATATACATTGCAAAAATTATTTTTTTTTTGGGAGATTTTAACCTATGAATCGCAAGCCAAGGCCACAAATGTGGCTTATTGCCTGGTGTTTAAAAGAAGTTACTGTTTAGTTTTCTTCTCATTAAAACTGGAGAAAAAAACATGAGATCCATTCTCACTTGAACTCTTCCATAACTGAAGTTTAGGTGTTAAAGATGTAAATACATTGGAAATGAATGGTATATGTAAATCTTCCTTTTTTTCATGAATAGAGCTTTCCAGGTCCGATAGGAAAATAATGGAGTTTTGATGGCAGGGAGTGGTGCTTGATGTCTTTGCCTCTGCTGGAGTAATCAAATCACATCATTTCTGGTTGGATGTAGAGCATATCCAGGAAGCCATACAGAACGTACTTGTAATTCTTGAGATGGTTGTCTTTTCTGTCATCCAACAATATGCATTCAACGTTGCTCCCTACACCGGCGTCAGTGCTGAAAAGACTAAGAAAGAAAAGAAGAACGAATGATCTTTTTACATCATGATTTATTGTGAATCTGCTCTGTCGTCTGGATCAATAACGCAATAAGATTATGAACTTTTTGATTAGCCCTGTTTTGGTTACAAGTCGTATGGAGGCTGCGCTGCATGTGTTCTTATGCTGTAAGTTGTAATAGATTTTGATTTTGTATTTTGGTTTGATTTGAATTTATGAACTACATAATATTTCATAGTACAGTTTTTTGTTGTGTTGCATACTGAACCACTTAATGATCGAATTTCTTCGTGTTTTTGTTAAGGCATTTTGAACTTCGGGGTTTAGTCGCA
>NW_018244512.1:0-1635 GCF_001263595.1 Phalaenopsis equestris | reverse complement strand
TTTTAAGCAAGTTGATGTAATAATTGCTCCTTCAAATTTTTTTTTTTCTTGACCGAATTAATTCTTATCCACATTTTTTTTTTGTAAAGTCAAATTTCAAAAAATAAAAATAAAAAAATTTCATAAAGAATTTTGATTCATTTGGGGAGTGAAGGAGGCATTTACATGCACACCTCCCAATTTTAATGTATTTACATATCTAAAATTGAAACTTCACTTTTTGATATATATTTATATCGCTAAAGGTCTGTTTGGGGCAACTTGTGCATTTAAGGATAAGCAGTTTATTCTGAAACGTGACCAGCAGGTCGACCCGCGGTCTGCATATAGTATAAAAATATAAAAATACATAATGCAATCTAACTTATAAGTTGCCCCCAAACAGGCCCTAAATCTCTCATATCACAACTAAAATAATACAAGCTAACTTTTAACATTTTATGTATAGGCAAAGTAGAATATATGTAAAAAATAAAATTTAGGGTTTAGATATTTAAATACATAAAAATTTAGTGGCTGAATTTCAAAAATCTTCCAGAAAGCAAAAAAAAAAAAAAAAAAAAAAAAATAAATAAATAAATAAATAGAGATCTTTTAACCGTTGATAAGCATCACCATAGTAGCTTTGGGCCAGTACAACACGTAAACAATAGTTGCTTTGGCCAGTACATTCCAACACGTGGTCTAATTATTGCATGTGGAGAGCACACGCAGAGCTGCATGCACTCTCCGATCAGTGCACACTATAAACTCTGCGTCCGCTCTCCGCACGCAATAATCGCTCCAACAAGTAGGGGGCAACTTAACTTTTTTTGAAAGAAATCAATCAACATATTTTATACAATTTTTTATTCTTTTAATAATATGTAAAACGACAACTTTTTTTATATTGAGTAATTATAAATTAAATATGATGAATACCAATTACGGTTGGTGAATGTAAATTAAATTTGCATATGAAAATATAAAAAATAATAGAGATAATTACATATAGATCATCGAGACATTTATATTTATAAACTAATCACCCAGATCATTTTTTTGAACTACTGAGTCGATGTATTTACGCATGCTATAATTAAACCGTTGAGAATTTAAGAAAAATGAAAAATATGAGTTAGGGTTTTACTATGAATTTTGATATTTAAGTGAAAATTTGAATATGGATGAAAGAGGGTGGTTAAATTGTAAATGGTAAGATTTTGATGGTCTACATGTAATTGCGTCAAAATAATATTGATGGTTCGGTTATCATTGACCTATTAATACATATGATTACTAGGTTTGTGAACATCTTGTTGTTCACGCTTGAATAGCTCGTGTTCGATTTATTTAGGAGCTCGTGTTTGAATCATTCATTAAGCAAGTTGAACACATAATTTTTTTAAGCTCGAATTATAAAAGAATTGAACACAAACAACTTTTTTGTTCGATCGACTCATTTTAGTTTGAAATAAGAAAATTATATACATTATTTATATCATAATTATATTACATACATTTATATCAGTTTATATAACCACAAATCATGTGGTTCAATGCATTTTTTTTTTTCTTTTTTTTTTTTTTGGCATAGAAATGATGCAAGTTCAAATCCAACACCATAGATCTAATTCTAACTAATTTAAAAAAGAC
>NW_018244511.1:3753-5687 GCF_001263595.1 Phalaenopsis equestris | reverse complement strand
GCGATTTAGTTTCATATCAAGATATTTTTAGGAGTTTATTGTAGTCAACTCTTTCATTTATATGTTTAATGTATCCTATATCATATCGTTAGAGTGTCGAGGCTATGCAATTTTAAAGTGGTTATGAATTAATCTTACATTCTTCATTTACTTGTAATTTGGCCAATTGTTTAGTTCAAATGTGATAGTGGTCTTTCAAAATTACGGATTTACGCCCTCAGCGTTAGATTTTGAGGGATTATTTTGGTAAATTACAAATCACTGAATAAAATACGATTGGTTGGCCAGTCGGTTCGACACAAGGTATGTAGCTCGTTCGCTGGTGTTTATCTTTTGTCTTAGATTCCCTCATTTCCCAACTTCAACGTCACAATTTCTTTAGCCAGAACTCAACAAATATGAATTGTAATCTTTAGTATCAACATCATAATCAAAGTTCAGCTGTTAGAAATGTAAGTACATAAGAATTGTGTGATGCATATGTATGTCAAACGTCCATCAACAGCTTCTCTAACACCCTCTAAAGCAATCAATCAATAGAAGATTTTACGTCAAGAGAGATTTCAAGTGAGGTAATTGGAAGTAGAAAATATTATAACATCGGAAATATTCTCAAAACACAACAACACATGAATATCATCACAATAACACCTGAATAATGTTGAATAACATTGAAGGAATATTCTCCTACGCTAAAACGATTCTTTTTTTATTTTTCTGTCACCTCCACGTGTCCGAATATGAGTGTAGCTATACGTCAAGAGTCCCGATGTAATATTTTTCCATTTAAACGTGTCGTCATAGAATATACAATACTTCATTGAATTTGCTGTGGGGCATTTACATGCAAAGCACATAATTTTATTGTATTCACATTTATAATCTCTAAACTTACACATTTATATTTATAAAACTCAATACTTTAATATTACATAAAAAAATAATATTATTATTAATTTTTAAAAGTGTATTTTCATGCATAGATTTATGAAACCGAAGTTAGGAATCTTACCACCCTACCATATAAGAATATAAAAAAAGAGCATTTACATACATACCCAAGGCACAATTCTTATATATTTACATATATATAGCACCTAAAATGTCATATTAATATATTCCAAAACTTTACACATGTTTGATGAATAATAGTCATATTTTTAAAAGTGCCTTTTCATGCATAGATTTCCAAGAATAACATTTACATATTCAACCCCAAAACTTCACACATTCACTTGATATTTTTGATGTGATATAAAAGATTTGGTTGGTATAAATATAAAAAACAAAATGCATGTGTTAAATATGAAAATACATAGAAATTGAGTGTTATATATATAAATGCATAATTTATTTTATCATCTTAAAATAAATTTAATCATGATATTCTAATGCAGTGTATAACAAAGATATAAGAAAATGGAATCTCTCAGATGGATGACGGCCATCCCAGACAAAACCACTGACATGACAACTTAGCACGGACAACCAACTCAGCCTGGACGAACGATATAGCTTGAACGACCTAGCCTTACTTGGACGAAAGACATACTCTAAACAACCAAGCCTGAACGATCGACACAACTTAGACAACCTACCCTACATGGATGACCTGACTCAGTACAACCGACCGAACTGACCACACTGACCAGAAGCCAATTAAGATGAACCAATCAAACAAGAAATTAAAATCAGACTACAAACTCATACATATAAAATATCATAAATAGCTCATTACAAATCATTCCTTTAAAATTAGAGGAAAAATATGTGAAATCATCATTATATATTTTCTATTCTATAAGTATGAAAATCATTTTATAAGTAAGACATCATTGATCAATATTTATTAGAATTCTAATCCACTTCAGCTTTGACCTTCCCCTACACCGAACCAGAAGGGGCAAGCCGGAAGTCCAAGTCAACCCAACCAG
>NW_018244511.1:0-1931 GCF_001263595.1 Phalaenopsis equestris | reverse complement strand
TTCTCCACGGCTGCTGCCTGGGGCAGCGCAGCTGCAGCTGAAAAGCTGACAATCTGCAGCTGCGCCAAACAGACCCTTAATAATTCAAAAAGCTGCGGTGGCTAATACAATTTTAATTTTTTTTTTTTAAAAGTCAGACCGCAGCTGCAGCTAGAAAGCTGTCACCGCACCTATCCAGTGCCCGTGGGAAAACACAATCTTCAGTTGCAACTTTTTGAAAAAGCTACCAAAACACAGTTTACCCAAACAAACAAAACTGCAGTGCGGTGCCGCACCGCCTACACCGCCTACCCAAACGGAGCCTAAGTTGATACATAAAGCTACTTTTGCATGGAAGTGATTCCCATTGTCATATAGTTATCGCCATGCAAAAGCACAGCTTAACAACTTAATTAATAACTCCATATAGTTATTATGCGAAATTAATAGCATCGCTAATCTGATTATTATTATGATTATTATTTTCTTAATTTGAACGAGCAATTCGTTGCCAAATTCAAACAATTTTAAACTATTTTGACAAATTAGATGCAATTCTGAGCCCTTTTGACTTGGCCTTGCCATTTATATTTTGAAACCAATAAGTACTATTAGGCATTAGTTATAGAGTACTTCATACTACACTTTAGACTACTTCGCAATATGACTTTTTCTTTATAAGAAAAAAAAAATTATGAAAATTTGCACATATACCACATGTAATTACATATTTGACGTGTGTGTGTGTGTTTGTGCGCATGCATATAAAATGAATCTTCTATACATGCATCATCGAGAACTGCATGCCCATACACAATCTACTCTGTCACTCGACACTAAATGTTCACCAAGGAAAACACGAGTGTGGTGAGAAGAGAAGATCTAGAAATTGGAAATTGTAAAAAGATGTTTTGCGTTAATTATAGACTTTTCATATAAGTCATACTCAGACATATTTCTTTTAGAATCAAGTTATAAGACCTACTTTGACTCTCTAGTAAAGTAAACAACAACTGTTAGGTATGACTCATATACCATAAATGGGACAGATGTTGGGCAGAGCAGAGCCCACGAGCGAAGTGGAGCGGAAAGATCTATCCAATCGGGGGAGTTTCATTGTGTGGGTTGACGGTGCGGGGGCAACACCCCGCGGTCCAGTACATGGGTAATTTAAGTAATTACATATTGTACTATAGAGTTATGTATATGTCCTGTTTGTAACCCTAGGTGAATCTCAGAGACTCACCTAGGGTTACAACATCTCTTTATTCTAAGAAACTCCAAATTCTGGTATTATGAGCCATACATAACACCAACCTATCCTATCGTATTGATCTCACGCACAGATAAGGTGACATGTATATAAAAATTGAAGTATAGGGGTTAGATATGTAAATAATAGGAATTGAGTGGTATTTATGTAAATCTTTGTATGTTTTTATGTAAGATAACGACATGATATATATGAAGCATGACAAAAATGTGTTAAACAAAAGTTTTCATATCTTCATAAATTTATAATTTGCATATAAAATTATAATGTAATTAAAATATTATTATTTTACTTATAGTTTTAGGACAGTTGCTATATATTAAATAATCAAATATAAATATTTATGAGGATTGGTTTGGCCTGGTCCCATGAAGAACTTTTCACAGCTCTTTAGTACTCTTCTGTGGACATTACAGAATTCTTACAGCATATGTCAAATACTTATTTTATTAACAAATCTATCACCCTTTTACATTCATTTTTCAATTTGTCACTCAAATATCAAAATTCATGATAAAACTCGACCCTTTTTTTTCATTTTTATCAAATTTTATATGGTTTGATCGTGGCATGCGTAAATGCATTGATTTGGTCGTACAAGAAAAAAGATCTGGGTGGTTAATTTGTAAACTTCAACGTTTCTAATGGTCTGTATGTATTTATCACATTATTATATATT
>NW_018244510.1:0-227 GCF_001263595.1 Phalaenopsis equestris | reverse complement strand
GCTTCAGAGGTTTTTGTAACAGTAAATTTTGAAGCAAAGAGCTCAAAATCCCTTTTGCATTTTTATAGTCTAATATAATTAAAGATTATGCAAGTAAGGCTTCATTTAGGGCAGCGTCATGTAATGGTACGATGCTTCATCATACTTTCAGACACTTAGTAATATATGTTATGCTTGCTTTTTCAAAAAAACTATAATGATAAGCTACATTTTACAACCTGACTTGA
>NW_018244509.1:0-940 GCF_001263595.1 Phalaenopsis equestris | reverse complement strand
TATTGACTTTAATGGGGAAGAGATTCTTTAAATATCGTCATCCAGGCAATGCAAGATATCTCCTTCAAAAAGCATGACAGTGGTACAAAAAGTCTACTCTGAAAAAGCATGACAACGATACGAAAAATCTCCTCCATAAAGCATAACAACAATGCAAAAATTCTTCTTCATAAAATGTGAAAACAAAGTGAAAAGTCTACTCAAGAAAGCACGATAGAAGTACAAAGATTCCTGTCCGAAATGTGTGGCAGCAACATGACAAATCTCCTCTGAAAAGTAATCAACAACACGAAAGAAGAGCCTTGTTGATGACACAAATAGACTGAGTAAGTTCACAGATTTCCTTCTGGGAGCCTCGTTGATTGCACGAAGAGGTTGGGGAACTATTTTTTACTCTTCTTTCTAGCCTATTTATATGCTTAAAATGGTTAAAATACCAAAAAAAAATCTAAAAATAATCCAAGATTTGACACACAGATCATTAACGTGGTCGACTACCGTCCACCTGATTGCTCCTACCTTCTGTTGTACAATCCCACATCCTCCAAATTGTTGACAAGGTAGTCCACCGTCCATGCCCACAGATCACTAATGGGGCCCTCTATTGTCCGCCGGATTATTCCTGCCTCCCTTCATCCAATCCCGAATCTCAGGATAGCTAACATTGTACTCAGTCGTCCATGTCCTCCGAACACCGCCATCCGTCGCGACCATCAACGGCCTCCACATCTAACATTTTTGTCGGCCATGGCTACGGCCTCCATCCTCCACAAAAGGCACCTTTTTAAGCTCGGTCTCTGGCCACCGTCGCCACTCTCGTCACAGCCTCCCAGCACCACGCTGCCTTAATCAATCTCCAGTCATTGTTGCCTTAGCCAACTCTGATCATAGGCCTCCGAACCTTCGGCTACCTCTGGTCGTCGGCTGCCACCTCTAGTTG
>NW_018244508.1:0-1176 GCF_001263595.1 Phalaenopsis equestris | reverse complement strand
AGATAGTCCACAAGTTAAACCCTGGTCAGATTAGAACTACTGACAACTAAGAGAACAAGGGGCAACTTTTTACCAAAAGTTAGGGAATTGTATCATTGGTCATTTCCCTTCCCCGAAGGTTTTTGAGATAGGAGATATAATTCTAATGCCCCACTCTTACCACACATAAGAATTATCGTCATCAAAATCCCCACCCGGACCTCTAACTTACACAAACTCAATGATCCATATATGGCATTAAAATATTTTCAGGTGCTCATAAAGGTTTGAATCCCGTATCCAAGACTCATACTTATTGAGCATTTGGTTTTACTGTAGGATAAGTAGTGATGGAATTTTCATTAGTGATTTAAGTTAAAAGGGTCCCGGATCATATCTTGGTGGATCCCCAAAGTTTTGTGGATGATTTTGTTCAAAAAATTTAAGAAAACACAATTGTTCTCTAAAATTTCCAAAATCTTGTAAAAGTGCTCAGCGAGTATCCCTAAATCGCTTTAGAATCTTTTGGACTATTTCAAGTTCATTTGGTCTTACTATATTTTTGAATTGATCAACCCTGGTTAAGTTAAAGTTTCACTTTAATTTTTTGAGTTGTGCTCAATTTTCATGTTTCATTTAACCCTTGAGTACATAAAGTTGTCACTTTGTTTGTGTTATGTTTAAGCTTTATGTGGGTGGTCACTTCTACGGGTAGGCTTTATTGCTTAAGGCAATCTTACTCTTTCTTCTCAGTTGAACTCAAGCATGTAGTATTTTAGGAATGCTTATGTTAAGTTATGTTCTTTCTTTTCTAATCTCTTCAAATGGTTGTAGATCAAGCCTAACTCACTACCAAGCTCTTAGATCCTTTAGCCTTTAAGGATACATTTGTAATTTTGAAAAAAGTTTTATGAAATGTGTTTGATTCTCATTTGAAAGATTGACTTGTGCTTAACCATTAGTTTGGGGCTTCAAATTAGTTAATTATTGTCTTACTATCTTGTGCCTTCTCACTCTTGGATAATCCAAAATTAATTCTCTTTCAATCTTCATCAATTTGAAAAATTATAATTATACGTTTTAGTAAAAAATGATCTGAATTGGTTTCTACCCCTTCACCCTCGTGTGTCAATCATATCAGAGGATTAATTATCATAAATCATACCATTTTACCCTCTGGTTTAACCTAAATGTTAA
>NW_018244507.1:0-420 GCF_001263595.1 Phalaenopsis equestris | reverse complement strand
TAAGCAGTTTCAAAGTTTTAGAAATCTAATAAAAATTAAGCTTAATCAGTAAGTAAAAAGAAGAGCAGAAGAGTGGTCGGAGGCAATGTAGCAGATTCAATGATATCATAGTTGAAGAATTTTTCCGTTAATCCATTGGCCTACAGCAGAAGAAAGATATGCTACGAAAGTCCCAATAAAGGCCGTCTTCTCTGGCCCGGTTGAAATACAGTTTACCCTGATTCTCTTCTCTTGAAGTTCTGAGGCTAGAGCCTTAATCATGGCCTGTATGGGGTTCATTGAAGCGGCATAAAGCCAATTGTCCAGCTGATTCTCCACCAGCCACGAGTGGAGCAAAATGATCCTTCCCTCGCCACTCACTGTCACTCGATTGGCGGCTTCTTGCAGCATCAAGAAGGACTTGCGTGGATTGATTGAGTC
>NW_018244506.1:0-1117 GCF_001263595.1 Phalaenopsis equestris | reverse complement strand
AATATTTTTGTAATGAAAATTAATTTTGTAGACTATGATATTTAGTATAAGTAAATAAGACTATAATTAACTATTTAAAGTAAAGGAAACTATATTTTTAAGTATTAAGAATCTAGAAATTCATTTGAGAAGAAAAGATTGGGGCTCAATGATGTAAAAGCTATGAAATATTTATAAGGTAAGGGAATGCTTTGAGTTTCAAATAGGGAAAGAAAAGTGAAATTCAAAATTATTAAAAGCTATCCAGATGTAGTAATCTTACTTGAAAAAGAAAAAAGAAATGATTGACAACAATTCCTGAAATGAAAAGAAAAATATATAGGATTGAAAACAATCCAAATGAAAAAGAGAAAAGAAAGAAAAAAAAAATTATGTAAGTGAGGAGAAGCTTGAGGATATGCCTAATCAAAAGTTGGCTTCACTGGACCTACTTAAAGGGAAAACTTAAATACATTCCTGAACTTATATTTATGGAATAGGTCTCCTCCTAGTAGAGTGCTCAAGAAATTCCTATGTTTTGGTAATTCTAAGTGACTTAATATTGCAACATAGAGTCATTCTTGAAATAAATAGAAGGCTAGAACTCTTAAACTTGATGACTAGATAATCTTGTGGCTATAGAGTTAATTCAATTACTTGAATTCTTTCTGAAAATCTCAATATGATATTTATTTAAGTCAAACTTATAGTATTTCTAAATTAAAACTTTGCTACAATAGATCATAACTTTTATATAGTACTAAAATTACTTGAGGACAAGTAATAGTTAAGTTTGGGGGATTTTGACTAAAGGAAAATATGTTGAGAATTTCATACATATTTTATACTATTTTTAATGATATTGCACTTCAAAGAAAGCTAGTATTTTTGATGTTTTGTTGTAGGAATGATGAATTAAGGTCAATGGAGCAAAAAGATGCAAAAATGAGCGAATTTGGAGCGAAAAGGACCAAAATGTGAAGATTTGAACTAGGGCACCGACGGCGAGCCCAACGGCACCGACGGCAAGATTTTCCTGAGAATCCCGATCAATTAATTTAGAAGGCCCGCCGACGACGCCCTCGAGACCGAAGACGGCGAGATCGGCGGTTATGTCCAAAGGTACATTGAATGTGGA
>NW_018244505.1:6090-10334 GCF_001263595.1 Phalaenopsis equestris | reverse complement strand
TGTTTACTCCCCGCCAACAGCGCCAAAAACTTGACCGGTTACTTTATATATGCTTTAAAATACAAGTATTTACTACTGCTGCTAGAAAATTTAATTCCTCAGTAATGGCACCAAAAACTTGACTACGGTTATAAATTTGATAAAGATGTATATAAAATATTCAATAATATTCAAGTCACACTTATCAACGCAAGTATATGTATCGCTCAAGTAATATAAGCCTCTAATGTAGTCCTAGATATCGATCCCACAGGGAGTAATATTAGAATTATGAACTAAGATTTTAGAAAAGCAATACTTTAATCGCAATAATGAAATTCAAATTTCTTATCTGTCACTAATAGGCAATTGAAATAAATATATAATTTTGATAACTCTTAAATAACTAATTATACTAATAAAGGTTTTAATGTGATTTTCAATATATAAAAAAGCATTCTTCTCCTTGCCAGGAAATTATAGTGAATGGATAAAGTGAATCAGTTCAAATTCTGTTGTGCCAAATAGGAGCATACCTTATTCTTTACCCTTTGGTCCAGGCATAAAGAACATTGACTAATCCTATGCTTGTTTACTGAATCCGTGGCTAGGCTGGGAGGATACCAGCTCTAACTTCAGAGCTCCCACGTTCCCCTCACCTGAGAGCTAACATCTACACATCAGCACCCAAACGATAGGACCGAATTGATGATTTTAGTCTGTCACCATAAAATCTCCAATTTTATGCCAGATAATTTTATTTTCCTATTTATTTTCAACCAACTTCCAAGGGCTTTGACCTCCCTGAATGTTTGATGTAATCTTCACTTTAGTTATAAAACTCAACATTTTTGAACAAATCAATTGGCCAGATTGAAAGTAAATTAGGATCGAAGTGAAAAGATCATCACAACTTCTTTAACATTTTCATGGCTAAACCAATTCTCAACACAAGGAGAAAGACAGAGAAAACTACTCGGAACTAATGGGGAAGACACAACAAAACTCAGAATTTATATATAAAAACAATGTCATGCAAACTACAACAAGTAAATAAAACTTATCTCTAATTCCTCCCCAAGCAAACTCCTCAAAGTTCCTCTGAATCTATTTCTTTCTTTACAGCACACACAATTCCTCTTCAAAGCAGTAAGGAGGAAGAAATCTCTCACTTTCTCTCCACTCTTACAATCTCTCGAAGAATTACTCACAATTAAATAGTCTGGTAAACTCTCTACACACTAATGAAACCTTTCTAACCTTTAGGACTCCTCTAATTTTTGGCAAAAATCCTCTTTTAAAGTTGTGGATGAGTTTTCCAAAGAGTTGCCTAAGCATCCCTCCAAAATTTGTCCTCATCCAAAGCATTTTTTGACATAACCGCCGATCTCGCTGTCGGTGGCCTCGAGGGGGCCGTCGGCGGGCCTTCTAAATCATTTAATCTAGAGTCTTGGGAAATTCTCGCCTTCGGCACCGTTGGGCTCGCTGTCAGCGCCCTAGTTCAAATCTTTACATTTTGGTCCTTTTCGCTCCAAATTTGCCCCTTTTTGCATCTTTTTACTCCAATGACCCTAATTCATCATTCCTTCAATAAAACACCAAAAATACTTTTCCTTAAAGTGTGATATCATCAAAAATGGTTTAAAATAGGTATGAAAATCTCAACATATTTTTTTTTTGGTCAGATATGATCAATCTAGACAAAATTCAAGCTCAATTGGTCCATGATTTAAACCCAATTTTGATTTAAACCAAAAACCCTGATTTAGATCAAAAATGCAATTTTGGCCCCATGACTTGGTTCCACCAAATTGAACCCATGGCCCACTCAATTGGCCACAATTTGTGTTGAAAATACTTCATAACATTCTTACACATCAAATTGACCTTAATTTGGCCTTAGTAGGACCTCAATTTCATTTGATTTCAACCTAAGTCCAAAAGCCCCAAATTTGCCCCAAATTGACCATTTCTCCAAATTTCACCAAATTAAAGGCCTTAATTCCAAAATTTCAACTCCATCCCTTCATGAAAAATCCTCAAAACACCTCCCTTGATCATGTGGACCATTCAATTTGGACTTAGCCCAAGGCTAACCCAACCTAGACCAATGTCTAGCCCAACATGCCCAAATTGGCCAAATCTCAAAAATCCCTCAAATTAACCTACCAATTGAACTCAAAATCACTTCAACCCTTCACCAATAATGTTCATAACAATCATCTACACAATGTTGATTAATCAATTGGGTCATTTAACATGGCTAACCTAGCTCAAACCCAAACTTTGATCACTTGAACCCACATTGAACCTATGCATTAAAGATGGCCTAACTACCCCAAAGTCACCAAATTAACTTCACCTCAGCCATTGGTTGACTAACCCAAAACCTAAACGTCTTATAACCACCTAAACAAAGCCATGGACCAAAGGTCCCAAAAATTAAGGCCAAAGCCATGGACCAAAGGACCCCAAAATTAAGGCATCTTATTTCCATAAATGCACATGCTTAAGATACCCTCACCAAAATTAAGCCTCATTGCATTAAATTGCGGTGACATATTCCCTTGGGTTCCCTGAGCTCCTCGCCACCTCCCCCTAGTTGGCCGGCAAGACTAGTGGCCAGGAAATAGCCTAACCGAGAGCCACCCCCATGCCACTTTACCCAAATCAAAACTAGAGGCCAGCTCACCCAAATCAAATTGTAGAGCTCCTCTGCCCTCCACCTAAGCACCATAATGCACCCAAACCCCTCCATGGCCATGGGAGGTGTGCTAAATTTTTCTCAGAGAGAGCTTACCAAATCACTCACAGAGCTTCTTTGAAACCTCCACAGCCCATTCCAGTCACTCCACTGCTTTGATTTCCCATGTGTAACCCTAATTTTGAGCTTAAAAATTAGGGCAGAAATAGGACATCCTGAAAACTCCACCAAACTTCAATTGCTTGTGCCAACACTTTCACAACAGTAAGAGAAGACAAAGCCTCATCAAATTACCCTCTGAAATAGCCTCCACCATAGCTCTAGACCAACACCTGAAATCGAGCTTGGTCGAATTCATACTTGGACCTTACACCACAACAAGAGGCTTAATCCATAGCCTCCTTGGACCCCAACGAATGTGCCAAGAACCTCTGATTGAAGCTTTACTTTTCAGAACCAAGGTATAAAACTTCTCTTATTCCTGAGCCTATTTGAACTCTCCATTTATTATGAGTTGATTTCATGGCTTGATCACCTTATGGATGTGTTCTTTTAGTCTAGACGAGCATTTAAAAAAAAAATTCATCCAATTGGCTAATAAATGAGAGAGACCTTAAGGCTAGAAGATGGAAGGCTCTCGAACTAGGCCATCGAGGACGATGACGGAGCACTGTTTAATCACACGTGTATTGAATGGACGGTAGAGATCAAGCTGGACAGCACTTGACGCTTCAGGACATAAATCACGGGTCGAGTCAGCGCTAAAGTAATTGGCAACGTCAAATGGGAGCGCGCTGCGTGGAGCTTCGGAGCTGCCGTCTTCGGAGCTGCCGTAGGTTGAGGTTGTGTCGTGTGTTTAAATAGATAAATAGGGATTTAATTAATTCAGAAAATGCTCCCTAACTGCAAAAATTCATATCTTGGTATATAAAAATCACAAAAATAAAATAAAAATACCCTCTTGCTCAGTGAATAAACGAAAATAATGTGGAAATAATTTTAAGTCCATATGATGCATATTCTATTTTTAATTAATTAAATATTAATTTGAATGTTTTAATTCTCCATGCATGTAGATTTATCACCATAACTTGAATTTTTAGCATATTGTACCCTCTATCAAGGGAAATGTCCTCTGATTTTTCCAAAGTCAAAAGAGGTCCCCAGACAAAGGACCATATTATTCAAGTTTATATGCATGTCGGCGCTATTTTGGGGGTTTGTTGGGAGTTGGCCGTAAGAAGCTGTCAGTCGCCGAAATCAAAATCCCGTCGCTCACTTCGGAAGGATGTTGAAGTATGAAATCAAACTAACCCCATATTTTTTATAGTTTAAAATTAAAGTAACTGACCCCATATTTTTTATAGTTTAAAATTAAAGTGCATTGTACCTGAAATCCTGTATCTATCCCAAAGGATAAACACAAGACTTGAGGATGAGGCTCGATCAAATAAACTAAAGAAAGTATGACGTCTGTTTGGTCTGCGAAACCTTTATATTTGCCGACAAGTTCCCCTATTTAATATAAGGGATTAAATAGGGTTTATATTAAGCTGGGTTC
>NW_018244505.1:1658-5419 GCF_001263595.1 Phalaenopsis equestris | reverse complement strand
AAGTTCTTTAAATTTTATGGGGGCATGTTAAAGTTGATTAGAGAGACACCGATTAGGATCCTACGGTTCCCTCGTTCCGGCACCACTATTTTCTATTGGATTCACTTAGTTAAAATGAACTTACTAAACCTAACTTAATGAGTTCCATAATTTTATTTAAACCATGGGAAGCCTCGTTAGCAACCGTAGATTCCTCCTCCAAAGGATTCCCGATCATCTGATAGAGACATCTTAATTTAATTGCAATTGTAGTTTTGTGTGATGTTTGTGATTAAATTTTGAGTTGCTTTATATTTTGAATGTTGTGGTGGTGATTTTTATCTTGTTTGATTTAAGTTTTAGTTTTGGGCTTTGGTTTTGGTTAAGTTAATTTTAGTTTTGGTTAACATGCAAGTTTATGTTGTTTTCATATATGCAAGTATAAAAAAGACAATGTAAGCATAAAGGGAAGCATGTAAGGAAAAAGCACAAGAAAGACGGTATTGTCTGTAAAAGCGTACCTGGCGAGTCTTCTCGTTCCATCACCTGAAACTTAAAAATGCATGTGAGGGCATTTATGAAGAGTAGTAAAAGTAAAGTTTTGGTGGTTTTCTTAACTCTATGTTGTATTTTAGTGAGTCCTTAAAAAATTAATTAAGGATAATTTCATTGAGTAAAGTATATTAAGTTTAATAGACCTCTTAGGTCTCCAACAATTTAGGAGGAGGAAGCAGGTCCATGCCTCCCTCTCACCAACTGGTGAAAAGCCTCGAGTCCATTTAAACTTATTATGCTACTTAATGGTTCATTCTGTGAATACTTCTAATGCTCAATGAAAATTGATGTGTTAATTATCCCTAAGAAAGGGTTAATTATCATTTATCATTTAATATGAAAATTATGTGAGTGAATTTCCTTAAAGGGCAAGTTGGTGTAACCTGAACACTTGGCCTATTTTTTAATTAGGCTTAGTGGTGTTTCAAGGATGTTTGATTATGTTATGTTTATTTCTCTAATCCTCATTTAGTCAATTTTGATTTTGGTCTAAGTCACCACTAAGTCGTTAAGACCTAGGTGAGTGTCTTAATTAGTTTTGAAAAGGTTAAGCTTTAAGTCATGATTCATAATTTAAATTTTTATTTGAAAATCAAAATATGGGTATTAAATTGATTAATTATTGACTTCAAAAGTCATATCCCTAAGTTCAGGATCATTTAATTTTAATAAACTTCCAAATTTTAATAATTTAGAAATATATTAACTTATCTTTCTCGATTGGCAGAGTGAGGTTGGTTTCTACCAGTTAACCCCATGTATTCCAAACATTAAATAAATTGATTAAGATCATAGTTTGCCCATTTCCCTCCTTGACTTAAGCCTAAATGTTAATTAAGGCTAAATTTCCAAAATTACACATTGGCCCCTAAGGCTCTAACACTTCATAATTTGTCAAATTCAATTCAAATGACTTTGAAATTTTTATCCTACCTCATTCATGGGTTAATTAAGACATTAGTGGAGAAAATGTGATTTTTCAGAATTTAATTTATTTTATATAATTATTTTCATGCAAAAATAAGATTTTTCAAAGAAAATTCCTAACTTGACCAAGGTAAATTTTAATCTTTTGAAATTTTTACTAGAGGTAGACAAAGAAAATTCCTAACTTGACCAAGGTAAATTTTAATCTTTTGAAATTTTTACTGGAGGTAGACAATAACCAGAGAAGTTTTTGGACCAAATTTCATGATTTTTTCAGTTCTATGTGATTTATTAAAATTATTTTAAGTTCTAGGTTATTTCATAAAAATAAAATATTTTAAATGATGAAAATTAAGTTTTGTGTCTTTGAAAAATTTCTCTAGGATTAGAGAACCTAGAGGAGCAAATTTCATATTTTTCTAATTTTTCTTTGATTTATTGGGATTATTTTAGTGAAAACTCATTTTTAGCCTTTAAAAATTATTTTTAAGCTTTCAAATTCAATACCTTCTTCAATATCTTCATTTAGAAAATCAGGAAAAATATTATAACTATTCCTAAGTGATTAGGAAGCAATTTAGAACATTTCCATGAATTTTATTATCTTTGTGTTTTTTATGAATTTTTAATTATTTAAAATAGGCTAAAAATCAAGTTTTTATTCTAAATATGATTTTATTTTTATAAAATATCCCTGATCATAGAGAACTCAAAAAACTAAGTTTCATAATTTTTTGAGTTATATTTTGATATTTAAAAATCATTTAAGTGTCAAAAGTGGTATTTGTCTTTAAAAATCAATTTAAGTTATCAAATGAACTGAAAATATTTTAAAATTTTTATAGTGAGTTCTCTGGATCATAAGCCACAGTCGAGATCAAAAAACACGTCATTTAAATGTTTATATTTTTAAAAATTGATTATTTTAGTGATTTAGTGTTTGTAAAATTTAATTGCATTTTAAATGACTTGACCCATGAAATTATTTACAAAAGATTCTCTGGTCATGGTGGACCTTCCAAAATTTTCTTAGAATTTTCTAATCAATATACTAATTTCCATGATTATTTTAAGGGAATAATGTGCAAGAACTTGAAAAATATGGATCTCTGTATAGGAACCTCATATGACTTTGGAAAAATCAGAGGAAGTTTTCCTGACAGAGGCTACAACATGGAAATATTTCAAGCCAAGGTGACGTATCAATATGCATGGAGAATCAAATGATCCCAAACAGTGTTTAATTAATTAAAAATATTTTTTGTATCAAATGGACTTGAAATATATTCCACTTTTATTTTTGTGATTTTTCTACGCAAAGTTATGAATTTTGAAGTTAAGGGAGTTTAAATAAATAGAAAAAGCCCTATTTTTCTACTTATACATGCGACGCCATGTAGATCCTAGGCAGCTCCGAAACTCCACGCGACACGCTCTTATTTGACACCGTCGTCAACGCCAGCAGCCACATGTCCCGCTGTTTATGTAAAGAAGCATTGTCCGGCTTCGTCTTGGCCATCCATTTGATACACGCGCGATCAGACGGTGCGTGGTCATCGTCCCCAATGGCTTAGGCCGAGAGACATCCACCTTCAAGGCTTATGATCTCTCTCATTTCTCAACCAAATTAAGCAAATTTTTTTTTTAAAATTCTCGTCTTAGTGAGATAAACACATCCTTACGGTTAATGTGTCATGAAATCAAGCCCAAGTAAATGGAGAATCAAATTAGGCTCGGGAGGAGGAGGAGTTTTATACCTTGGCTCTCAGAAATGAGGCTTCAATCAGAGGTGCTTGACACGTTCATTGGGGTCCAAGGCTGCTAGGGATTAAGCCTCTTGCTGTGGTGTAAGGCCTACGTATGAATTCGACCAAGCTCTATTTCAGGTGTTGGTCTAGAGCTATGGTGGAGGCTATTTCAGAGGGTAATTTGATGGGGCATTGTCTTCTCTTGCTGTTGTGAAGGTGTGGGCACAAGCAATTGAAGTTTAGTGGAGTTTGGAGGTGAGTTGGGTTTCGTCCTGGTTTCCAGCAAGGTTTCAAGCTCAAAATTGAGCTCCGATAATGGGAATGGGTGAGGGAAAATGGTCGGAATGCACTGAGGGGATCTTAGGGAAGCTTTGTGTGAAGTTTGGAGAGGTCTCTCTAGGAAAAATTTAGCACACCTCCCATGGCCATGGGAGATTAGTTTTTATAAAAATGGCCATGGGGTGACTCGCAGGGCACAAGTTTGGGTGCAATGTGGTGCTTAGGTGGAGGCCAGAGGAGCCCTTCAATTTGATTTGGATGAGCTGGCCTCTA
>NW_018244505.1:0-533 GCF_001263595.1 Phalaenopsis equestris | reverse complement strand
GGGATTTTGGGCTATGGAGGGGTATTTTGGTAATTTGGCCATCTTTGGAGATTTTGGGTAATTTTGGATAATTTGGAGGTTTTCAAAAGTTTTGAAATGAATTTTGATCAAATTTGGATATTTTGGGTAAAATTGGGAATTTTGACAACGTTTAGGTTTTCAAGGGTGTTTAGGTAATTTGGGGGCTCAGGGGCAAAAGGGTAGGTTGGGTATCTTAGTAGAGTTGGAGTGCCAACTACCATCAATAAGCCATGGACCAATGGAAACCCCATTTTGGGTCCTCTATTTAGTGGTCTTACCTAAACCATAGCCTTAGGGCTAGTTGGTTTAGGTGACCATCAGGTGACCATCTACATGTGTATCCCAAAAGATCAAGGGACCTAGGCTAGAAATTTAAGTTCAGGGTTGTGAGTGTTTGTTTTGTGGGTGGTGGTGAGTGCAAGTGAGTGAACTAGCTCCAGACCAACACCCAGAGTCAACCTTAAGGTCAAACATTCTTAAGGGTGACTCATCTTGAGTTTCCACCATAGTGA
>NW_018244504.1:0-940 GCF_001263595.1 Phalaenopsis equestris | reverse complement strand
AAGATTAAGGCCCAGTTTGCGACAACGGCAAGACTACAGCGTTGCTTGGAAACGCCAATCAGAGGCGTTTGGATACTCCGACGCATACGCTTTTTACAAAAAAACCGAAGAAAATGCAGCCACAGGCTTGATCGCGAGGTCTGCGTTCCTTCGTATATCGTTGACGGGGCTACCCCTCTCCTCACTGCAATTCGTTCTCTCACGTGTCTTGCCCAAGCAGTGCGCTCCTCCCCCGCAATCCTCTCTCTTGTGATACATGCCATAAACTCTCCTCTCTCTCTCTCGCCCGTGATTCTCACGGATAGGATTGTCTCTCTCGATGAGTTCTCTTCTCCCTCTCCTTTATCTACTCTACGACTCGTTGTGAGTGCGTTAGTTCCTCTTCATGCGGTGGTTGTGAGTAAGATGGTTCTTTTATGTTGTGGTTTCTCTGTGTGCTGGTTCATCTATGTTGTGTTTTCTCTTTGTGGTGGTTTCTCTGTGTTGTGGTTTATCTGTGTAGTGGTTCCTCTTGTTGGGTAATTCTTACATTAACTACGTAATTTTTTTTGTTTTTGGAAATTCGTATATGGCCGAGATTTTCGTGGTTCTCTCTTTGAGGTGGTTCCACTGCGTGATGTTTCTTCTTCGTGTCGGGTAATCTATATCCTAACTTTTCTGTGGGGCATTATGCCCGAGAATTTGGTGGTTTCCTCTGTGCAATAGTTTCTCTTCTTGATGGTTAATGCCTGTTGTGCTCAAGAATTTTGTGGTTTTGAGTTGGCAATTGCTTATGGTTAATTGGTTCTCGATTGATGTTGGATTTTGGGATTTTTGAGAATCCCAAATGCGATAACTTGAAAATGGGTGTTGGTTTTCGGTTGATGTTGGATTTCGATTTTATACATACTCTTTTGCATTCTATGTTGGTGAAATTACTGTGATATTGAATGCACATTCA
>NW_018244503.1:0-229 GCF_001263595.1 Phalaenopsis equestris | reverse complement strand
AAATATTAAATGATCTCAAAATAACTTGAAATTTTTATGGTGAATTTTCTGGCTTATGATCCACAGTGGAGAACAAAAATCAAGTGATTTTGATCTCTGGGTGCTTCAAATTAAATGTTTTATGCAAATTAGAGTTTGCTCAAAATAGTGATTTTTTTATTCTTGAAAATTATGAAATTATTTCCTAAAATTAATTTGGCCATAAGAAACTTACATGAATTTTTGTAGA
>NW_018244502.1:0-501 GCF_001263595.1 Phalaenopsis equestris | reverse complement strand
TCCATTTTCATGAGGAGTTTAGTGCTCTATTTATAGAGTCCAAATTACAAATAATGTAGAAATCTAAAACACTCTTGATCGAATAGTCAAGAGAGATCCTCTTGATCAAACTGTATTTGATGGACATTTGAGTGTCTTAAAGATGTCAGAATTGAACAATATTGAGCTCATTTCGACATCTCTTTGATCTCCTAATTTTGACCAAAAAGCTTCAACAAATGGTCGAACGGATTGATTCAATTCCAATTAAGCCAATTTTGTACTGTTAGGTCTCTCTAATCAAACCAATAAATTGAACTAAAAGTTTACTGAAATCAGTACTCTAGTTATCTTTTAATAAAAGTTTGAGCGTTCTTTGCTTCAAAATTTTTGTGTCTAGATTTGTACAAACCTATGAGATTCGTACCCTAAACAATAAAAATTTATTGTCGGAGTATCAATATCTAATTGATCATAAATTTCTTAGATAATTAAATTAAGTTCATTTATATATTCATTTTA
>NW_018244501.1:0-976 GCF_001263595.1 Phalaenopsis equestris | reverse complement strand
AAAAAAAAAGTAAAACTCTGAAATTCAATATTTGCTTGGACTCCACTACTGAAGAAGAAAAGGAAAAAAAAAGACAATGTTTGTTATTTAGATAGAACCACAATTCAAAAAATTAGTTGAAGACAAAAACAAGTATAACAATTTGAGTTCATGTATGAACAAATTAATCACTATGTACACATTATGACCCTAACTCCAATTTCTTCATCTAACTTTAAGAGTTTTGTGGTCGAAGAGATTCATGATAAAGACAAGATGGCTATAAAGTTTCAGCTTGGTTCTGCTTCTTCTAGTTCTAAGACACACATAAAACTAGAAGGTGAAAATCTTTTATAATTAATGCAATTACTTGTTGAACTTTATTCTTCATATATCTAGAAGCTTGTTCAAAATAATTGAATGCCTAAACAATGGTAATTAGATCAATCTTATCTTTTTGAACAATTGTGGAATAATATAAAATAAAATCCTAACTCAAAAGAAGGTAATGGATTCGATACACTAGAAACTTTAGAAGACTCAGAATTTTGTCTGTTTGTCACTAAAAAATTTGATTCTGAGCAAACATCTGATCCCCCAATTGAAGATGCACCGTAAAAATTTTAAGAAGAAATTAAATCGATAGTGGACAAACTGAAAAAAATAAACATAGGGACTAATAAAAATACCAGTCTAAATTTTATTAGTTCCTTCCTTAATGACATAAAAAAAAAGAATAATTCAATTGTTTAAAAAATACAAAAGCTGATTTGCTTGGAATCATGACAAAATGCTCTAGAAGTTGTAGTTAACAAACTTGGAATAAATCAAACTACAATCCCTGTTAAATAAGCTACAAGAAGAATGCAAGTTGAAATCGAACAACAAGTCATTGTCGAAGTTAAGAAATTAATCGACGTCGGCTTTATTCGAGATGAAAAATACCCAACATGGCTTGCTAATGTAGTGCTGGTACAAAAGAAAATTGGTTAGATTC
>NW_018244500.1:0-440 GCF_001263595.1 Phalaenopsis equestris | reverse complement strand
GGAAAAGGTGTCGGGGAGAAGAAGCAAAGGAGATTGAGAGCTTACAATACCACCTCGGAGCAGAGTACAACCGAAGCACCACTTGTCATCGGATACAATCCTAACGAGAGGAAAGAGACTCCACACAGAGGATCAAAAGACCACTTTATTAGAAGTGACTCCTTAAACACAGAGGACAACAATTTACGGACTCCCGCGGGACAAAGAAAACTTCTACACAAAAGAATGGGAAGTAAGAAGAATCTAGAAAAACAAAAAATTCCACAATCGGCATCTTCCTACAACACATAGGTTTCGCGATCACTCCCCAGCCCTCGTGTTGGTTCGTGCGAGTTTTTTGCCCTGCGGGAACGAAGCACCCGCACTCAGGCGCTGATTCATCGTCGACGTTAGTATTGGGTGGAACGATACTCCACGGTGAATGGGCTAGATGGAGAGGA
>NW_018244499.1:0-1088 GCF_001263595.1 Phalaenopsis equestris | reverse complement strand
ATTTACGGGAGTCCCTCGGATGAGGTAACCCACGACTGCTAACAAGATATACCTGATTTAAATAAGTGTAACAACTTGTTTAAGCTAAGTAAGTTTTAAAAAAAAATAGTGGTACCGGAATGAGGGAACTGTGGGATCCTAATCGGTGTCACTCTAATCAACTTTAACCCCCCCATAACTTTAACACATCTGGTAAAACCTTTTGGACCTTAGACTTTAGGACTGCTACTTCGTCGAGAAACTTAGAGCTAACTCCATGGGCAGCGATCTACAATAGCAATCTACAATAGCATGAGGGACTACAACACATCTTTCCTTAGAATTAAATAAATAAGCCATAGAACTTCGAGGTCGTATGCCTAGTACAACATAAATCCTTACTTTATCTTTAGGCCTTTGTATAGCTCTGCTATACAATTTAAGCCCTAACTCACCTTAGGTTTTGAGGTATACAATTTAATCCTTAGAAAAACCTCTAGAGAGGCCTCCCTTTGAATATATGTTTTACCCTCTTTCATCTGCTACACCACCTTCTTCCCTTCTTAAAGAACCTCTTTTGTCTTATGCATTAGTGTATTCCATTAAATACAAAATATGCAGGCCACACAAGAGTTTTAAAATTTTTCATTTTTGATTGGATAAAAATCATAACTAATATATTACCTAGAGCGATGAATAAACTAACAAATGATGGATCCAAAGAAGAGAAATATTTTCAGGACTTGGGATCTATATTGCCATAAGTTTTTCTTAGCACTATATAAATTTGATTGGATTTATATTATTTTGGAGCTTGGCATCTTTGAAGGTGCAAGCCCATAAAGTTAAATATACCCTCAGTGAGGTTATATCATAGAAACAATCTTAATAAAAATAGTACTAAAATTTCTCCATATCTTAATGTTTGAAATTTAAGAATTTACTCAAACAGGATTATTTCTTACCAGATGTCAACTAAAGAAAAATATGAAATACAATATATTAAGAGACTCAAAGACTTTCCTACGTTTTTGCTTTAAGTGCTAGAAAGTATAAATTAATATTTTATTTCGTGTTATTTATTTTATTTTGAATTATTTATGGCTTAT
>NW_018244498.1:0-600 GCF_001263595.1 Phalaenopsis equestris | reverse complement strand
CACCAAATTCACTACCAAATTGAATTCAAAATGACAATCATCCTTCATGAAAGTTGTTCATCATGATGTCTTACACCAAACACCATAATCAATTCGGAATTAGCCCATGGATAGCCCAAGTTTGGCCCAAACTTAGCCCAACATGCTTAAAATGGGACAAAAATAAAAAATCCACCAAATTGATTAACCAATTGACCTCAAAATGACTTTCATCCTTCATGAAAGTTGTTCCTCATGGTCTCCTAAACCAAATACAATATTCAATTGAGCTAACTGACATGACTAAACAAACCTAAACCCATTTTGGTCATATTAGCCCATGACCAAATTATAATGAAAATCAAACTTAGTATTCCCAATCAAGCTAACCTTAGCTAAACTCTAGACCTTAGAGTTAATTTAAGTTAACCATGGGTTATCCATGATATTTATCCCTTAGGTAAGTATTTTTTTTAATTAAAGGATAAGTTTCATGCAAATTACTCACTACACATGGCAATTTCCTATGGTGCCATTTTTCTTGCTCAAGATGAGCTTTAGACTTCATTTCCAAGCATCCCAATTTATCTAACTCTATAAAAAAGCCATGGCCATGGCTAT
>NW_018244497.1:0-3388 GCF_001263595.1 Phalaenopsis equestris | reverse complement strand
AAATTCTTCTTCAATCTTTTGGCTTACTACAAAATCATCATCTATTTTTGTATTGTTGGTATACTGTCAGCTCGTATAATTTCTATTGTCTGTTAAAGTTAATTAGTATACCACTCTAAGTAATAACTTAAAATTTGTTTGGTTAATCAAAATTTTACTATATAAGTAGTAAGACTTTGTTGTAGGTTAGTAGAACATATAACGTTGCTGCTCGAAGGTTTTTATTATTGAGATAGTTTGTACCATGTGTCCCTAATAGTTCTCCTGATATCTAAAAGACATATAATTCTAGATATAAAGACATATCACCAAAAAATTGATGTATCTGTTGTTCTTGCTTAACATAGTAGGAATAAAAAATAATTATCTTTTACAGTAAGTATGTCTCATATATTGAGCCCTCCGGATGTGCTTTAGCTTATTTGATTTTATTTAAAATCCTTAAAATGGAAACATTTTCAGAAAAAAGTATCATAGTATATCATTCTGGCATAAAATGTAAGACATTTATTAGAAATACCTCACAAAGGAATACATCCATTGGTACTGCAGTGGCCCCGTAAGTATAGCCTCATATTATAGATGTGTGCACAAATATTACATTTAGTCAAATAAACCAAGAAACAATTTTAGATGAAGCTTGCTTGATATTAATAGAATAATCAAATTAATATTTTTCAATAAATCAACTTTCAAGTATCTACGTACAACTCCTTGAAGATTGCACTGATTTTGATCAATGGATTAATAATCAGCTTTGGCAGAGAATTGAATGTTACTTGTAGGAAGCACTATAAGAATATATGATATCCATGCTTATTCATGTCGAATAGCATCTCAGTTCTCAAGTCAACATTGTAATTTAAATTTGACACATACTCATTGGGATACTTTAGAGAATGCATCCATTCACATAAAATTTTTTTAATCCAACGTGAGATATTATGAAGCTTTAGGCTTTATTAGTTTTCTTGCATATTTCTATTGAAGTTCTAACCCTATTTTCTTGTAATACGCCTTCAAGTTCAACCTTTATTTGACAGTATTATTTGTTTTAATATGAAAATTCATCAGAATATTAAGGATATTATCTGAAACATTCTACAAAATATGCATAATATTGAGAAGATGCCTACTCAAATTATTCCTCTAGCATAAAAGATGTTAGAAAAGACTATGTTTCATCCAACTATCTAAGACACTAAAATTATGCAGAAAATGTGAAGCTAGTTCTTTTCTCTAGATGATTTTAGTATTTTATTAACCATTAACTAAAATTCGACTATGTTCATGTGAGGACTTAATTTCTTAAATCTATTTTTGAAGAAAGTATCCATATTCCTTCGAAATGGGTGATCATCTGCTAAACTTATATAATGGCAATAAAACCAAAAATTTTCTCTTCTATGTTTTAATATGAATGTATTAGATAGATCCATCTAGTAAGGGCAAGGCAATTTTCTGATGGTGCTCCAACTATATAACATCCTATAAGTCGAAAAATCACTAATTGTCAACTTAGAAGTATCTTTAAGTTTTAAATTCTATTTTAAATCAATATCATAATTTAACACACATATTTTATATAATATTTAAACTCATATATTAGAGGTTGTAGGAAGATATTAATTTTTTACCTTTGGGATATCTCGAACTGCTATGCTCATTGTTAGAAATAAGAATTGCATGGTATTTCCCATATGTGAGGAAAAATTTTATGAAGTAGTAATCAATAGCCAACATGAGTTGGTTTTGTGGTATGATTGTATGGTGTGATCCCAAGTGTAGCTTAATGTTGCATGATTCAGCTACGAAGTTAGATTAACTACAAACAAAGTGTATAGGTTTCTCCATCCGACATATGACTCAAGGAATTTGTATCAATACATCTGATATCGTGTCATGTCAGGTGAGGAGTTGTATCCATATAGATGAATAATCTTTGACGAAAAAGTATGAGAGACAAGTAGAAGAACATATGTATAATTTGTATCAATACATCTGATATCGTGTCATGTCATGTGAGGAGTTGTATCCATATAGATGAATAAACTTTGACAACAAAGTATGAGAGACAAGTAGAAGAACATATGTATGGAATATTTTTTCTTATTTTTACCTTTTCACCCAATGGTTTGAATCTCTAAACATCACAAAATCTGCATTTCATCACTCTTGCATCGGCCTTATAATATATCATGCAACTATTAGCTAAATAATCTATCTTCTCATATAGTAACCCTAACTTTGATTCTAGATTCTTTCTTTTTACAACTAAATTCTCCATATGTTTTGTCTTATTTAGTAATATTGTTACTTGATTAAGGAATTATCTAAGCATATTAATGTTAGATTTGATTCTTAAGATCCCCATCAATTTTGCTAACTTTGAATATGTAGTGTAACATTACAATAGAGGCAGTAGAGCAACATTCATTAAATCATAGAATTATTGTGCTTCACTATTTGATTCTTACTCATCCTTGGGAATATTACCAGCTAAATCAGCTCTGCTAACATCAAAAGTCATTTCTTAATATGTGCTAGGATCATACTGTATTGGAGCGATAGTACTTAATGAAGCATCAAAATATTCATATTGAACAACTGATTGTGCTCACAATGAACATTCTAGTACTAATAGTTGAGTTGAATTTCCTTATAGTATAGATCCAACTTGACTTCTTCATGTGTTAGGTACTCTTGATTTTTGTGCTTCATACTATGACATCAGAACTTGACTTCCAAATTTAAATGAACAAATGTTATGCTACATGCACAAAATTTTCTACACCATTCAAGAACTCAACAATGAATCATTTTTTCCTTGATATAATCTGTTATGCATCCATGTTCTTAAATTTTGAATGTCAATCAACATTTTATATGTAGATACAAAGTTTATTACATTTATATACATTCCATAAAATCCTTATGTTTTATAGGTCCAACAAATATACTTCAATGTTTACGAACAAACCAAACAATTTGTATGTATTACATATCTAACACATAAAATTTAATCAATACATGCAAACCACATAGTTCACTTTTATTAGAACCCTAAACTTCTAAACTTCAAATTACGTATACTCCACGCAATTCATATGTATTACATATCAAAAGCATATACTTCAATTAATTCTTACATAAGTTACACTCACTCTTACGTATTACACATCTAACACCTAAATTTCAATGTTTAAATACAAACCACACAATTCATATGGATTACATATCAAACAAATAAACTTATTTTTTAACAAATAAACAACAAAATTTTTATGTATTACATATTTAATACCTATACTTCAATGTTTACATACGAAACACACAATTCTGGTGTATTACATATGTACAATTTAAACAACAATTTTTACATATATCC
>NW_018244496.1:0-1026 GCF_001263595.1 Phalaenopsis equestris | reverse complement strand
CTAAAAAATAATCTGTTGTTTAAAAAAATTACGTGTCATTATTATTATTATTTTTATTTTTGAAAAAGCCTGACTTCACCTAAAAAACTGTCTCCACAACTAGAAAGACCCAGTGTTAAAATGTTGTTTTCAACGGTCTAAAAATGTAATTTTTTGAAAAAACTGTCAAAATTCAGTTTACCCCAAATAAGTAGAACGCACCTTTGTAAATATCAATATTTCGGATAATTTTTATGTAATTCTCCATCTTTATGTAATTCTCCAAAAAAAAATTAATAAAATGGTTACATAGTACACAATTTTTATGTTTATATACATGCCACGCCTAAAATTTCATAGTTACTCATATAAAATTTATATGAATAATACCATTAAAAAAAGTAATTACATTAATAGCACATGAAATATTATTATTTATAAAATTAGCACTCATAATTACCCATTTTTATAAATTCTCAGCCCATATTTTTCATTTAAGCCGATAGTTTGATAATGACACACTTAAATGAACCATTTCAATAATTAAAAAAATTAATATGGGTGCTAGTTTTATAAATAATAAAGTTACAAGTGTTAATCATATGATTATTAAAAAAAAATAGATATATAGCATAAAAATTTAATTTTAAATTATGAAATTTATCTTGAGAAAATTTTACAGAATTTGTATTTTTTTTTATAAATGTAATTCTAACTTTTAGTTATTAGTGCATTATCATGCTCAAAATCATGAATTCATAATGGTGGGAAATTATTGCTTCCGACCGTCGTATGCTCCGATGACCGTTCGGATGGGTCGTCATACGATACAAAACGGCCAGACCATTAGGGCTGTCAAAAAAGCTAGTTGTTCGCGCAGAGTTCGTGTTCGGCTTGTCAGGGAGTTCGCGTTCAATTCGTTCGATAAACAAACTAGACAAACACAAACACTTTTTTTCATTTGGTTTGTTAAAATAACCAAATACAACCAGAGATGCATTTGTTCGTGTTTGAATCATTATTGTTTGAAATAAAAATTAATTTAAT
>NW_018244495.1:0-1165 GCF_001263595.1 Phalaenopsis equestris | reverse complement strand
GAGAGCAATAAAAAAATTAAATTTCATTTTTTTTTCATTTATTTAAGTTACACTTTTCATAATTGGGAGTCACCGTCTAAATGTATACTTTCTAAAAATATACGTTTAACATTTTCCAACCCACCATAAATGTAAGTAATCATTTCTATTTCGTGCACGGGTACAATGCATTCTTCTACTAGTACTATTAAAGGGTGACTCCCATATGCATACATACATCATATTTTATTTTTTTTTATCTTGTATTTTATATTTAAAAGAAAACTTGCATTTAACATTTAAAAGGTAACGTGGAATTTTGCATTTTAAAAATAAAAACTGGAAACAATAAAAATATGTGTAAATAAACAAAACTATTTTAAAATAAAAAATATATTACCCACCTCAATAATGTCCTTTACTATCATTTTCTTCAGATAAATCTAATAATTTTTTTGAACCTATAATAACATATTAAGCATAATTAGTTAAGAATACATCATATATAATTAATTTAAATCAATTTCTGACCATCTTTCTCAAGAATTAGAACCTACCAATTTGATATTTTCTGATATTTTTATTTGCCCTTTTTATCTAATTAAATTACTATTTATTGTACAATTTATAATTTAGTTAAATACATTCTAAGACAATTAATAAGGCTTCTTAAATCTTATTTTGTAATTTAACACAAATTAATGAATAAAATAATTATTAAATTAAAATTCAGAATTTATACCTGAAACTTCTCTTCTTAACAAATTTTGTCCTGCTTTATCGTTTTCGCCAATCACCTAAAATTCTAAGGATGAATATTTGGATTTACATTTCATAGTTTAAATCAATTGTAATTAATAACTTAAATTTATTTATTTATTTAAAATTTTTCTCACCTTTTAATCGTTTGCACTGCCCTAATATGGTCGAAACGAACAGTAAGGCTAAGTGGAGCCTTTTTTTGCACGCTGAGCTGCTTTCTCACGAGAGCTCCTGTACTCAAAGCTCTCGTTGTCATTTTCCTTCCTTCCCAAGCTCTAGGTTGAGCTTCAAAGTAGTCGCACGCTCCTTCCCTTCTCCTCTGCTAGCCGCACGATAGGGATCCTGCCGTCTAGTTCCTCCTCCAGCTCTCGGGTAAGGCATAGAAGCTTTTCCGTCCTCTTCTTTGCTTTGGTGGGTCGCTCGA
>NW_018244494.1:30055-36898 GCF_001263595.1 Phalaenopsis equestris | reverse complement strand
AAATTTAGGTATCAATTTTCAGAAGGAGAGAATCAGAATTTAGGTGCCAATCTCATGGTTGGGAATCATAATTTAGGTACTAATCCTGAAAGGAGAGTCAGAAATTAGGTACCGACCTCAAAGATAGGAATCAGAATTTAGGCTGAAATTTAGGTATCAATTCTTGAAAGAGAATCGAATATTAGGTACTGACCTCAAATGAAGGGAATTAGAATTTAGGTACTGAGCTTGAGAAGAGAATTGAAATTTAGGTATCAATTCCAGAAAGAAAATCGGAGTTTAGGCACAGACCTTGAAAGAAGGGAATCAAAATTTAGGTACTGATCCCAAGATGAGAAATAAAATTTAGGTATCAATCTCAGAAAGAGAGTTAGAATTTAGGTTCTGACCTCGAAAGATAGGAATCATAATTTAGGTACTGATCCTGAGATGAGAATTGAGATTTAGGCATCAATCTCAGAGAGAGAGTCATAATTTAGGTACTGACCTCAAAAAGTAGGAATTAAAATTTAAGTACTAATCCCGAAATGAGAATTGAAATTTAGGTATCAATCTCAGAAAGTGATTTGAAATTTAGGTACCAACCTCAAGAATTGAGAATAAGATCTCATGTTCCATTCAAGGAGATGTTACACCACTCTCGAGGATATGTTTAGATAATTGGATGGTGTGTACCATTCAAGGGGGTCTTATACCAATCTTCTTATACCAATCTCGAAGATATATCGAAGATATATGTAGAGAATCAGATGTCGTGTTCCATTCAAGGGGGTCTTATACCAATCTCGAAGACATGTGTAGAAAATAGGATGTCATATTCCATTTAAGGGGGTCTTACACCAATCTTGAGGATATGTGTACAGAATTGGATGTCATGTTCCATTCAAAGGGGCTCTTATACCAATCTTGAAGATATGTATAGAGAATTGGATGACGTTTTCCATTTAAGGGGGTCTTATACCAGTCTCAAAGATATGTGTAGAGAATCAGATGTCGTGTTCCATTTAAGGGGGTCTTATACCAATGTCGTGTTCCATTCAAGGGGGTCTTATATCAATTTCAAAGATATGTGTCACATTAGGGAGGAAAGTATTGGGACTCTTATCCAACCCAAATGGTAGAAAGGAAAATATCTGCTATGTTGATGAGGAAAGCATAGTGACTCACATCCAAACCCAAGGGGCAGCGGGAGAAGATTTAGCGACTTGGTACTATCCCCGAGAACAATATGAAAATAGTGTATGGAATTTGTGTTGTTGAACTCATAGATATGTCTCATGTGAAGATTGGTATTGGTGAGGAAGATAGGTGTAATTCTGTGAGATTTTGCACAATGTGAAATTCCACAGGGATTGTGAAGAGAGTTAGTGTAGACAAGGACAGTCGTGCTGCGCAAGCAAAGAGTCATAGACCTAAAAATCGAGAGAATTACTCGACAAATTTATTTTATTTTATTGTTGTTTTTATCACATTTAATTATTAAAATGTATTTTCAAAATTTAAATTTTGTTGGTTGATTTTTCAAAAGAGTATTTTGTTTGAATTTTATTATTATCATGTTTTCATTATTTTTTTTATTCGTTCACCGTTGTTTGGAACCAACGTATGGTTCTGTGGCTCTTTATTAATCACACAAGAAGAGCAATTGAACGAACAGACTAAATTTTGAAACAAATTTCAGTACTCTGCTTCAAACAGGTGTTACAGATTGAACATGAGCTAAAGCATCAAAAGGGTATAATATGATGAACGCATCAAAAGTACATCTAGAAATATCTCATGCTAGGTACAAATCACAAGCTGAGAATATCTGATACAAATATCATCATATCTGCTATGCCAAAATGCAGTAAAAAAAGGTATCCTATGACTATCCTTCCTTGGTGGGGTGAGCTCCTGATCGAGCTGACCTACTAAGCCACACTCCAGGACAAGAGTTCCCTTTGCATGTACTTACCCTCTCATAGCACGTAAGGCTGTAGTTCCTCTAGCTTCGGATCTGGTTGGAATCTGTATGGCATCTTGCTACTATCCATCCTTCTGATTGTTACAGACACCTTGCATTGTTGTACTCCTGAGATCCAGTATTTGGCAATGTCTATTCCATTTCCTTTGAGAATCAGTACTGAACCAACTTTTAACGGAATCTCCATGGATCCTCTAAACTCGTCGTGGCCAATGATATCTATTTCTTTCCCGAACAGGATATTGCTCTTACTCATGAAGGAGACCGTGCAAAATGGTCTCACAAAATCATGATGGTCTATATTCAGGGGAATGCAATCACCTTCATCGTAGATAATGATGATGTAACTATTAGGAATGCAATTGGCTGGAAGTATGCTCCATCGAACCATCCTCTTGATCGTCCACTTTATGATAGGAGGTAACGGATCCACCACATCATGTTGTAAAATTCCCAGGGGATTTCCTTGTCTGTCTTTGGTAAAGTTATAACAAAAACCACATTGTATGGTTATTCTGCCTTTTCCACACATCTATTTTTGTGGTTTAGAATAGGTCCTTTCCATCAGAAGACCTGCTCGACCCATATCCCTTAGGTCAAATTTACAATCAAGAATTCTCCTTCCGCTGCTTTCAGAGAATAATTTGGTGTAGAACTCCAAGGCTTCTAGTATGTTAACAAATCTTCTTTGAACTTCTTCATAGAATTCAAATTCTCTTTTCTTTACTTTGCTCATTTTGTAGTACTCTGTCGTGGTAATGATTGGCGGCTGTCGATGATTCTTCATCTTTTAAATATCTGCTGTGACCCATGCTGGTGTTGTCTCTGTATCCAAATGAATATATGATTCCCCCATTAAGTGATCGGTGGACGTATACTCCTCCAAAGTACTGTAACGCTCTAGGTAGAGGACATTGTGGTTCTGACATTCTGCAAATACCCCTGTAGCTGGTATCGGTGTGGGGATCTCAGCGTTGCATGTCGGGCAACCTACACAAAGCTCATATGGAACCTCTTGTATCATTGGCTCTGTAGTGAACTCAGACTTTTCCACTGTGGTAGACAAGCTGAAAGAAGTCTCTCTCATGCATGGATAGTATATTTTCCCCTTAGGAATTGGGCAAGCAAGTTTTCTGCTTCCTTTTGGTGTCTTCTCTCATCACATAAGAAAGCTCTATGTTTTTGGTGGCTAGAATTTCTGCATTTCATCCTTCATAATGGTGCATCTGACAGTCTCTCATCATCAGCGATGACTAGGACTCCAGTCGGTGCAGTAATCATAGATGACAAGGGACTAGTCCCCTCCATCGGATCTTGCTGCATTATCACTTTCTTCACCTTCAGTGAGGAATCTTCCTTGGTGTTGACCTTCAATAGTGATGGTAGCCCTTCTTTTTCGCAACGACTTACCACGTCCATCAGGGGACCCTCATAGTCTACATCGACTTGAGCGAAGTCCATGTTGAAGTCTATGATGCCACCTTGTGGTGCCCTTTCCTCGTTTAGTGCGAGATTCTAGCCTTCTTTGAAAGCAAAAAAAGTGCTTATTTGGTAAATTTTTACTTTGTGCTGGTAAGAGAATCATTTATTTATGTATATATATTGTTTAACTTAGTAAAATATCAAACTTAAAAGTAGGAAGAAAAAAGTCAAAGTTTGTAAATTCAAAAGCTTTCATTTTATTGAGGTTAACTTTATTACAAAATGTTTTGGACCCGGTTACAAACATTTGGCCAAATAAATAACCCTAGAACAATAAAAGTTTCAAAAATGCAATTTCAAGCAACGTCAAGTTGCATAATATGTCTTCAAGTGTCGTCCATTGATCAGAAACATGGGTCTTTTGCCTTGAAAATCCACCAGTTGGTAGGCCCCTCATGTGTAGACCTTTTCTACGACAAATGGTCCTTCCCAAGTTGGCTCAAGTTTCAATCTATCTTGCGGTGTGTACGAAATCACCAACTTTGAATGTCCTTTGGCGGACCCATTTGTCATGAGCTTGTACCATCTTTGCTTGGTAAAGCTCCAAATGTTGTTATGCTTCTAATAATTTTCCTTCAAGACTTTCCAGTTCTTCAAGTCTGAGTTTTACACTTTCTTCTATTATAAGTTTACTGGGGATAGTGACTCTGAGAGCTGCCATTTGAACTTCTAATGGTAGTACAACCTCAGACTCGCACACAATTGCTTAGGGTGTACAATGAGTGGGAGTCCTGAACGTTGTCCGGTAAGCCCATAAGGCTTTTAACGAATCCCTATTATTTTCATCCAGTGTCTTCTTCAAAATCTATACCAGTGTTTTGTTGAAAGCTTAGGCCAGGCCATTTGCCCTGGGGTAGTAGATCCTAGAGTATCTCTAGTCTATCCCATGTCGTTTGACCAAATTGTTGATTTTTATGCTTTTAAAGGTTGTCCCATTGTTAGAAATTATTTTGTGTGGAACTTCAAAATGATAGATGACTTCACTTTTAAAGAATTGAAGGATGTGTTGTGTCGTAACCTCTCGTAATGGCACTGCCTCTGCCCATTTGGAAAAGTAATCTATAGCAGCAAGAATAAATCTGTGTGTGCAAGACCACCCCATGCACTTGGCACTGGTGACATCTTTTGGCTAAATCCATGTAGTGGGACATCAATGCCGGCCAATAATATCCAAGTATCTTAATTTTCATTTTCATTAATGGTCTCGACTGGTGAGCACCACACAATTCGGTATGTACTTCTTTGACAATATTCTGTTCTTTGGATCTGCTTAGACATCGCAGTGACATCTGGTCAAATGATTATCTGTATAATACATGACCCACCAAAGCGTACGACATAGCCCTTCTTTTGATGTGATGTGCTGCTTACTTGTCCTCTGGCAGCTTTCCAGTTTGCAAATATTCTACTAATGGCTTGCACCAATCTTTGTCGATATCCGCAACCAAAATCACAGTTTCTTCTTCTTTTCCGAGCTTATGTAGATTTTCAAGGTTAATTCAAGACAAAACCTGTCTTCCTTGTATTGTAATGTCAATGCAATCCTCCGGGGCATGCCAATTCTTTTGTAAGTTTTGCTAGAGCGTCACCATGGGCGTTATCTCCCTGAGGAAACTAGAAGAAACTTACGTTGGGGATATGTTCTAACAATTTCATGGTGTACCTTTGGTATTCTGCTAGCCTTGGTTTCAAAATCTTGTATTGTCTGGCGACTTAGTTGGATAACTGATACACCAAAAATATATATATTTTTAGAGCCATATTTTATACTCATTTTTTGTGATATTGCACTTTAATGGAATGTATTTTTATGTTCTCTTACAGATTGCTGATTTTTAGGACTTAAAGCAAAAAGGAATAAAAAAGGATAGAATTTGGAGTCAAAATGGTATTTTTGAAGAAATACTCTGCACCGACGGTGTAGAATTACAAAACAGATGGTGGATTTTACTTAGTGCCGACAGCGCCGTTTGACAGAGAGCAATGAATTAAATTATGGACCACTGGTGCCGACGGCGCCAATGTCGGGTGCAACCCCCTTTTTACAAACCCTGTTTCTAGAAGATTCGACAAATTTGGATGCTTTTTTAAGAGTTTTTGGATGCACCTATTAGAGAACCGACTCTAGGCTCTATTTAGCACTAAAATTGATCAGAAAAGGGGCTCATTCTTATTCCTCCTTGCTCATTTTTACCACACCTCTCCTCCATACAATATTTCCATCTTCATTCTCCACTATTCAGAAGTCTATTAGTGATTTTTTAAGAGTTTAGAGTTTTGTGGTTAGATTAAGTGTGAATTATCCACTGAGAGTGTTGGGGAACGATAAAAGTGAGAGATTTCTTCTTCCTACATTTCCTATTAGAGGCTACAAGAGAGTGATAGTTTTCTTGATCTTTTTCCCTACTCTGAGATATGATAAAATGAAGAGATAATACGGGTGTGCCAATATTAAAATATTAAATAAATTGTGATGATTTTTCAACTCCAAACATAATTTACGTTTTGATCTGGTCAATTGAATTGTTAAAATTTATTGTGAAACATATGATCCGTGAAATGGAGTATGAGTTCTATAACAGAGTGAGGATCACATATGATTCCATGAAAGAGTATTTTGTTCATGGAAGTAAGTGCAAATAAATAGGAAAATATACATAGTTGGGTGTAGAATTGGAGATTTTAGGGTGACAGACTAAAATCCCTAATTTTTTCTTTGTGTTTAAAAACTAAAGTGAGAGTTAACCTTCAGGTGAAGGAAAGTGGGAGCTCTGGAGTGGGTGCCAGTATCCTCCTAGCCTAGCCACGGATTTAGAGACTAAACTTGGGATTAGCTAATGATTTTCTATAACACTGTATCAGAGTAGAGAATTAAAACTGCTCTTATTTGGCACAATACATATTATAACCATTTAGCTCATCTCATTTTACCAAAATCTCATTATAGTGGGAAAGATGTTTTCACATAAGAAATCTTCATCACATAAACATAGTTTAGTAGTTTAGTAGTTACTGTTTAAACTTTGCATTTCAATTTTGCTAATAGTTAAATAATTTAGTTTTGATAATATCTCAACGTTAGAAATTAGTGATAGTAATTTCTCTTTACCTTCTGTGAATTTCCGAGTAAATTTATCACTTCAAATTTAAATCTTCCCCTTGGGATCGATATTCGGGGCTTAAATAGAAAGTTCTTTTTCACTTGATAACAATACGTATACTTGACTAGAATCTCAACATTAATTGCTTAAATTTCTTAATCATAAATATTGCATTAAGATTTTGGTTCCGCTACATAGAGGAGAAACTTATATAAATTTTACACAACTATATTTTTCGGGATCAAGTTTTTGAAGCCGTTGCCAGGGAAGGTAACGGTAAATTAAATAAATTTT
>NW_018244494.1:28305-29534 GCF_001263595.1 Phalaenopsis equestris | reverse complement strand
TCATTAAGGGATAAAGCCAAAGCTTGGTAAAATTCATTAGCTCATGGATCTATCAGAACTTGAGGAGAACTATCACAAAAATTCTTGGTTAAATATTTTCCACCCTCAAAAACTGCTAAGCTGAGAAATGATATTTTAGCTTTTTGTGAGTTCGATGGGAAATCGATATATGAAGCCTTAGAAAGATTTAAAGATCTTCTTAGAAAATGTCCACACCATGATTTACCAGATTGGTTAATAATTCAAACATTTTACAATGGATTAGTGGGATCACTTAGATCTATTATAGACGCCACTGCAGGTGGATCACTAATGACAAAGTCTTTTGATGAAACATACTCTTTAATCGAAGAAATGACTTTTAACGATTTTTAATGGCCCTATGAAAAGGTAAATCCTAAGAGAGTAGCTAGTATTCATGATTTTGATGCAATTTCTATTTTAGCATCTCAAATTGCTACTATTTCAAAGAAGATTGATCAAATTAGAGTGAATTATTCTTAAATACCCTCAGTATTAGAGGAAAATTCACTAGGGCATATAATTGATACTCAATCATCTTATGAAACTTTAAATGCTATAAATAATCAAAATAATAATCCCTATTCTAATTATTATAACCCTGGATATAAAAAGCACCCTAATTTTAGTTGGAACAATTATAACAATTCGATAAATCCCTCTGAAAATTTGAATAACTAAGGAAATCCTAATTTTTAACCTTATTATCCTCTTGGATTTAACTCTAACCGTAACCCATAAGATAACGAAAAGAAGTTGACAATGGAAGAAGTATTGTTGAACATGAGAAATCAAATATAGAATCAAGGGGCTGCTATTAGAAATATTGAAAATTAATTAGGACATATTGTTATTACACTCAATAACAGACCTTCTGGAATTCTTTCAAGTACTATGGAACTTAATCTAAAATATCAAAATAAGGATCAAATTAAAGCTATTCAATTACAAAGTGGAAAAGAAGTTGAAACAAGGATCCAAACAGAAACTGAAGTTAACGAAGAGAAGGAAGAAATGGAAAGTGACCAAAATGAAAATGAACAAGCACAAGGTCCCTTAGAAAAACCATTACCTCCGTTTCCTTAAAGACTGAAGCAAGAGAATTAAGATAAACAATTTACAAAATTTTTGTAAATCCTTAAGAAGTTAACGATAAACATTCCTTTTGTTGAAGCTTTGGAACAAATGCCAAGTTATGTGAAATTTAT
>NW_018244494.1:21324-27956 GCF_001263595.1 Phalaenopsis equestris | reverse complement strand
TATCCTGCAATAAAAAGAGATAATGAATGTTTTAGGATGAAGTAACTATTCTCTGAGTAATGAGCAATTTAAGAATGATTTTGAAGACAGATTAAAGTAAGGAGAATTTTTTGAAAAAAAGGACAAAAAAAAAGAAGAGGATTTGGATTATATTCAGGACAAATTTAAAACTTTAGGCTTGTTGGATAACGATAATAAAAATCTTATTCCTTCAAGTATTAAACCACCTGAACTTGAACTAAAGATATTACCTGCTCATTTAAAATATGTATTTTGAGGAGAGACATCTACATTGCCAGTTATTGTATCTTTTGAGTTAAGTGAAATTCAAGAACAAAAATTAATAGAGATGTTGAAATGATTTAAAAAGGCTTTTGGATGGACTTTAGTAGGTATTAAAGGAATTAGTAGTAATTAGTCCTTCTATTTGTATGCACAGAATTCTATTAGCTGAATAATATGAACCTAAAGCTGATCCTCAGAGGTGATTAAACCCAATAATGAAAGAAGTTAAAAAATTAAGTTTAAAATATCTTCTAGACCTCAACCAAAAATGAGGTCAACAATGCTGGAATTATATATTTTATTTCAAACAGCGCTTGGGTAACTCCAATTCACTGTGTTCCAATGAAAGGAGGAGTGACCATTGAAGAAAATGAGAAAAATGAAATAATTAAATATGGCCACCAGAAAAGATCACTTTTCTTTACCCTTTATAGACCAAAAGTTGGATAGATTGGCTAGAAATAAATAGTACTATTTTTTAGATGGATATACCAGTTATCGCAAAACTTCAATTACTCCAGAATTTCTTCAGATGATCAAGAGAAAGCAGCATTTACAAGCCTATATGGAACATTTACTTTTTGTAGAATACCTTTTATACCTTTTAGACTTTGTAATGCACCTGCAACATTTCAAAGATGTATGATGTCAATTTTTAGCAATTTTATTAAACATGGAATGGAAGTGTTTATGGATGATTTTTCTGTATTTGGAACTTTATTAGAATCATGTATAAATAATTTAGAAAAAGTTTTTGAAGTATGTGAAAGAATCAGCCTAGTACTAAATGGGGAAAAATGTCAATTTATGATTGCAGGAGGTGTTGTACTTGGGCATAAAATTTCCGAAAATGGCATGGAAGTAGATCCTGCAAAAATTCAAGTTATTGAAAAATTACGACCTTCTACTAATGTTTTACTAATGTTAAAGGGGTAAGAAATTTTCTCGGACATGTTGGTTTTTACAAACGCTACATAAACTATTTTTTAAAAATAACTAAGCCATTATGCAACCTTTTAGAAAAGATACAAAATTTGATTTTAATGAGAAATGCAAAAAAGCATTATGCAAAAAAGCAGAAATGCAAAAAAGCATTTGAATTATTGAAAGAAAATTAATCACTGCACCTATAATGGTTCCACCTGATTGAGAAAAATAATTTGAAATAATGTGCGATGCTAGTGATTATACTATTGGGGCTTTTCTAGGACAAAGGCATAACAAAGTTTTTAAAGTGATATATTATGCTAGTAAAACTCTAAATGATGCTCAAATAAATTACCCTACTACTAAAAGAGAGCTATTAGCTGTTGTTTATGCCATTGATAAATTTAGATCTTATTTAATTTGAACTAAATGTGTAGTGCATACAGATCATTCTGCTATTAAATACTTAATGCAAAAGAAGGATGTTAAACCAAGATTAATTAGATGGATACTTCTATTTCAAAAGTTTGATTTTATTGTGGTTGATAGAAAGGGAAATGATAATCAAATAACTGATTGTTTGTCTAGAATAAAAATAGAAATATTAATTAATCTTGCAAAAAAAATTTTAGAAAATTTTCCTGATGAACATTTATATAGTATTGATGAAATGGATGTACCATGGTATGCCTGATATCAAAAATCCAAAAATAAAAAAAATTATATATGATTCAAATTTCTATTTTTTGGATGACCCATATTTATATAAACAATGTAAAGATCTAATTATTAGAAGATGTGTGCCTTATGAAAAAACTCAACAAATAATGGAAAGATACCATGATTTTGAAGTTGGAGGACATTTTGTAACAAATAGAATTATATATAAGATTTTTCATGCTAGATTTTATTGGCCTACTCTTTTTAGAGAAGTTAATGAATGTATTAAAGCATGCGATCGATGTCAATGAGTAGGAACTATTTCTAGAAGAAATGAAATGCCTCTAAGTTTCTCATTAGAGGTTGAAATTTTTGATGTGTGGGGATTAGATTTTAAGGGACCATTTATGCCTTCATTTGGAAATTTATATATATTACTTGTTGTTGATTATATGTCCAAATGGATTGAAGCTATTGTTGTATCTAGATGTGATGCTCGGAGTTTTTTTAAATTTTTTATTAAAAATATTTTTACAAGATATGCAATGCCGAGAGTAATTATTACTGATGGAAGATCTCATTTTAAGAATAAGAGAAACAAAAAATTGATTAAGAAATATGATATTATGCATAGATTCTCTGATGCTTATCATCCTTAAACAAGAAGTCTAGCAGAGATATAAAATCATGAAATTAAACAAATTTTAGAAAAGCTATAAATCCAGTCTGTTAGATTAGATACTGCATTATGGGCATACAAAACTTCTTATAGAAATCCTATAGGAATATCCCCATATAGACTTATTTTTGGGAAAACATGCCACTTACCAGTAGAATTGGAGAATAAAGCATTTTGGGCTACTAATAAATTTAATTTTAATCTAAAAGATGCTGGTGAGAAAGGATTATTCCAACTCAATGAACTTGAGGAGATTAGAAATGAAGCTTATGATAATGCAAAAATCTATAAAGAGAAAATGAAAATATGGCATGATCGAAAGATTATTAAACAAAAGTTTGAACCTAGATAAGAAGTTTTATTATATAATACAAGATTGAGATTATTTCCAGGAAAACTGAAATCTAGATGGTTAGGATCATTTAAAGTGATTAAAGTCTATCATTATGGAATTGTTGTTATTAAAGATATTAACACTGGAAATATATTTAAAGTTAATGGGAATTGATCGAAACATTATTATGAAGGGCACATACCAAAATTTAAAGAAGTTTTAAAGTTAAGTGAACCCAACTAAACAAATAGTACGTTGGGCTAACGAAGCTAAACCAAGCACATCGTGGGAGGCAAACCATATATATAAAAATATATATCTATATATTTCTATTTTGTTTTATAAGCGTTTTATATATTTGGACATAATAAACCTACACAATTTTATATATTATAAATTAAGACAAATATTTATATTGGAGGAAAAGTTAGAATCGAACTGAACAAAAAAAATGAAAAGTCTTGATTTTGGTCACTGGCGCCGACGATGCCAGCATGGACGCCGACGGAGCCCACTAAACTGACCATGGCGTCGACAGCTCCATCGGAAGCGCCGACGGAGCTGATAGCAGTTTTCACAGGTCAGGATGAATTTGACGGACTTTGGTGAGATTTTGCTCTATAATAACTACCGAGAGGTGTTTTTAAAGTCCTAAAAACTTCCTTTGATGACCAGAAACTTCCTATTTTTAAATTCAATGGTGTCCAATTCCATAAATAATTCTAAATTTCAGAAATACTTCCAGGTATGGAGTTTTAAATAGAAGAAAATTTATCAATTTTGACACGCAGAGATTATACGACAAAGTTATTATAAAGAAGAGACTTATCAAGGAGAGAGACTTTGTAAATCATGGAGTGAGTTATCCAAGTTCACAGGTCTAGAAAATTATTGTGCAGAGACGTTAGGAAGTTATGTGCTACACTACCACTGCAGTTGTAGTAGTAGCTGTTGTACCAGTGGGGAAGGAATTATATGCCAACTTACATGGAATTACCCAAGGAGTAGTATTCGTACGAGAAGGCTGTACAATTTACTCCGACGCGAATTAATGAGTTGTATATGATAGAAAACATTCCAATCTGCCATTTTACAAATTTTATCCCAACGAGGGATTTGATGCAAGATGCTATAATTTTATGACGGATGAATGTGATATATTTGGGAAATGCGAGATGAGGGATATGTTAGTTTCTCTGCTTCCTCACTTAATCCAATATTGAAGCTATGGCATTTCTTAATTCCTGCAAAATTACTCCCTACCATGAAGATTAGTAGAGTCACCAAAGAAAGTGTTATTTTAAATTATTGCATTCAAATGGAAAGTGCTATTAGACTAGAGGAGGAGAGGATTGAACCTCTATAACATATTGGGCCTGCTAACATAAAGACTTATGAATCTCATGTTGATCGGAGATCTAGAAGTAGGATCAGAGATATTTTTTTCACTTTTAGCAACCCTACTTCTAGTGACCCTACTATTCAAGAACTGATGGAGCAGATGATGATCCAGTAGAGAGATATCTTAAGAATGGATCATAGAATGCAAAAAATGGATGTAAAAAATACTCACATTGATGATTTGATACGATAAAAGTTTGAATATGAAGCTGCTTATGATGATGCGTTTGTGAGATACATGAAGGGTGATCATTCAGTTCAGTTTCCTACTCACCCTATCTTTACCCCGTATCAGCGGTAAAATTTGGATGTAGATGAAGAAGATGATGATGATTGGTGATCTTTCTTTTAGTTTATGTTTGATTGTACTTTATAATTTTGTTATTTGTTTTTTTTATATTGTTGAGACTGTTTGTTGTTAGATAGTGAAACTCTGTTTTATTTTAGATATTAAGTTATGAATTGTAAATATGTAAAATTGATTGTTACATGAGATTCAATTTAGTTATGTTGTTAGTTTTAATATTTTGTTAAATGTATTGTAAATAACTCTTTTTTAGCAGATTTTATATGTAATATGTGCAATTTAATGTTTTAATTCTTGTAGCTTTTCATATTAGCACCTGTAATATTTCAGAGTTAAGTTTCAAAAACCAAAACCTTCAACAGTTAAGTCTTTTCTTTATGTATTTAATGTTTTCTTTCACCATTTATTTTTTCAGTTCTTCATGCTAAATCTTTTACGAACTTAAGTTTTGGGGGAAGAAAAAGTCTTTTTTTTTTAAAAGAAAGAAACTTAATTTTATTCATCCTCACTTAGCTATATTTTCAAAAATTTTAAATTAACATGACATTTGGTAGTACAGGTTAACTTTAAATACCTATATTTATGTTTCTAAATATACAGTAAACTTAAGTAAAAAAATTTTAATAATTAAGGTTAATTTTAGAGATTAAGATATTTGATATAAGAGAATAAGACTACGTTTTTCTATTTAAAGTAAAGCAGTTTGTATTTTTGAAGTGTTAAAAATCTTAGAGATTCATGTTTAAGCTAATATAAATTTGTTAAGTGGAGGAATGTGAAAAGTTTTTAACTTTAAGAAGAGAATAGTGAAGTTAAAAATTATTAAAAGCTATTAAGATAGAATAATCCTCACATAAAAAAAGAGAAGAAAAATAAAAGAAAAGAAAGAAGGATTGAAAATGATCCTAAAAAGAAAAAGAAAATAAAAGAACAAAAAAATATGCGAGGAGAAACTTGAAGAGATGCCTAATTAAAAATTGGCTTCACTTGAATCAACTTAAGAAAGAAGACTTGACTACATTTCTAAACTTTTATTTGAGTATTAATTTATTTACTAGTAAATTCTTATGAAGTTCTTTTTCATATGGATATTCTAACTGACTTTAATATGACAATTTGTAATTTTTCTTAAAAGGAATTGAGAATCAAAAAGCTTTGACTTGATTGTTGAATATTCTTATAGCTTTAATATTAACTGAAGCTGTTTTAATTTCTTTTTAAGTTATGCTATTATGTTTAGTAGACTAAAATATGGAAGTATAGAAGTTAAATTCCTTACCATAAATCATATTTTTATGTAGTAGAGGAGTTAATTAAGGACAAGTAACATGTAACTTTGGGGGATATTGATATACCAAAAATATATGCATTTTTAGACCCATAATTTATACTCATTTTTGGTGAAATTGTACTTTAATGGAAGATGTTTTTATGTTTTCTTGTAGGTTGTTGATTTTTAGGACTTGAAGTTTTAAAAAGAAAACAAAAAATGATGGAATTTGGAGTCAAATTGGTGTTTTTGAAGAAATACTCAGCACAGATGGTGCCAAAAGTAGTGTCGATGGAGCAGAATTACAGAATGACTAATGGATTTTACTCAGTGTCGGTGGTGCCAGAAGCAATGCTGATGGTGTCATTTGACAGAGAGCAGCAAAATTAAATATGGACCACTGATACCGACAACACCAATGTTGATTCGGACCCTGTTTCTAGAAGATTCGACGAACTTTGATGCTTTTTGAAGGGTTTTTTGATGCACCTATTGGAGAACCGAGTCTAGGATCTATTTTGGACCGAAATTAATCAGAAAAGGTGCTCCTCGTCATTCCTCCTTGCTCATTTTCGCCACACCTCACTTTCATACACTTTTTCCGTCTTCATTCCACCACCATTCAGGAGACTATTAGTAATTTTTCTTTAAGAGTTTTTGTGGTAAGATTAAGTGTGAATTCTTCTCTAAGAATGTTAGAGAAGCAGAAAAGTGACAGATTTCTTCTTCCTACATCTTCTAAGAGAGGCTACAAGGGATTTGCCTTGAG
>NW_018244494.1:14771-21241 GCF_001263595.1 Phalaenopsis equestris | reverse complement strand
GTTTTGTTGTATCTTTCTCATGAAGTCTGAGTAGTTTCCTTTATCTTTCTCCCTACTCTGAGATATGGTGAAATGAAGAGATAATATGGATGTGCCAATATTAAAATATAAAATAAATTGTGATGACTTTTCAAATCTGAACATAATTTACTTTTTGATCTGACCAATTGAATTGTTAAAAGGTGTTGTGAAACATATGATCCGAGAAATGGAGTAGGAGTTCTACAACAGAGTGAGAATCACGTTTGATTCTATCACATAAACATAGCTACATAGTTTAATAGTTTAATAGATAGTAGTTACTGTTTAAACTTTGCATTTCAATTTTGCTAATAGTTAAATAATATAGTTTTGATAATATCTCAGCATTCAAAATTAGTGAGAGTAATTTCATTTTACTTTATGTGAATTTTTTAGTAAATTTATCATTTCAAATTTAATCCTTCCCCGTGGGAACGATATTCACCTGAGATTAGCCAATGATTTTCTATAACACTCTATCATGGTGAAAAAATAAAACTATACTTACGTAGAATCCCAACATTAATTGCTTAAATTTTTTAATGATAAATATTGCATCAAGCTTTTGGCATCGTTACATAACAAAGTCAAACTTATATAAATTTTACACAACTATATTTCCTCGGGATCAGTGTTTTAGGAATAGTCAACAGGAAAATTCTATGGCCATACCGTAGGCTATTAAAGAGGAAAGACTAAACCTCAACCAAAAGTCAGGTCAACAAGGACCCAAAGTAGGGAATTCTATTGTTCCATGGCTCAAGTAGGGTGATTGACATACTAATTTTACCAAAATACCCAACTTAGTCTTTTGTCCCCAAATGACCAAATTACCCTTCAAACCCTAATTTTGGCCAAAATTTTCAAAATTACCCAAAATACCCATTTCTATCTAAAATTCATCTCAAACCATTTGAAACTACCCAAATTGAGCAAAACACCCAAAATTTTCAAAATTACCAAAATATCCCTCATTGGTCCAAAATTACCAAAATACTCTTAGTGACCCAAATTGTCCCAAACCCTTCAAAATAACTTCAAATGTACCCAAAATCAATTTAAACCATCCATTGAGCTCAAATTGACCAATTTTGACCAAAAGCCCAATTTTTTCCTTTAAAGGCCCAATTACCCTCATTCACCCATAATGCCCACCAATTTGATCCCAATCTTCCCCAATTTCAATTCTAAACTCAAATTCATCATGTCCAAGCTTGATTGAAACCAAATCCAAGCTCAATAGACCCAAATTTGAATCAAAATTTGAACCCAAATCATAAAGCCCCAATTGATCCATTTTACAGAGAGCTAGCGCCAAATTGGCACCAGAAGCGCCATTTTACAAAGAGTTACTGAAGGGCCGAAACCTAGAACAGCTCGTACATAAGGAAGCTGACACCAAACGTGCCAGAACTGCTAGAGACAACTTTTTATGGATTAAGGCAGTTCATAACAAATTTTTCTCAAATTTTCAAAAGGACGCTTATTCTAAACACCCCTTGGAGTTATTCAATGCATCTAGACATTTTGGAAGGTTCTTTTATTATTGCATATCTCTTGAATCAATGGACATGTCTTTTGAATTCATAAGGGTTAACTTTTGGATAGAATTTTGGAGGGAATTTTAAATTCTTTTTGGAGGGAGGCAACCTTTAATAAAATGATTTAGAAGAACTCAAAGGTGGTTCCATGTGAAGGGAGAGAGAGAGAGAGAGAGAGAGAGAGAGAGAAAACGGCTTGAAGATTTTCTTCAAGGATTGTAAAAGAAGAGGGAATGTGAGAGATTTCTTCATAACACTTCTAAGAGAGAATTGAGAGTACTTATAAGGAGAAAAAGGCTTGAAGAGAACTTCTAGGGATTTGCTTAGGAAGGATTGTGAGATAAGTTGTGTCTTTTAGTTCTTTCGTTTCTTAAACTTATTTTTATTTATTAAATCCATGTTTTGTGGTATCCTTCTCATGAATTTTCAATAGTCTTTTTTATCTTTTTTCCTACTTTGAGATATGGTTTTGTGAAGAATTGATTTTGTTTTATACAATTTTAAATGTCAATAATTTTTGATGATTTGAATTATGATCTTCATTCACTTTTTGATCTGGGCAATTAAATTATTAAAATATGTTGAGAAACAGATGTTCTGAAAGGGTTATGATTTCCACAACATAGTAATAGTCACATTTGATGTCATTGTAGAGGATGCCATCCATGGTGTTGAGTGCAAATAAATATGAAAATTGTTGGATGCAGAATTGGAGATTTTAAGGTGATAGATTAAAATCCTAAATTTGGTCCAGTTGATTAAAAACTAATGCAAGATTGTTAGCCCTCAGGTGAGGGTGTAGTGGGATCTCTAGAGTAGCAGCTAGTATCCTCCCAGCCTAACTACAGAATAAGGGGCCAAACTCTGGATCAGTGAATATTCTTTATGCACTCAGAATAGGGTAAAGAATATGATTGCTTCTATTTGGCACAAAACAATATATATATATATATATATATATATATATATTCAAATGATTTTAATTTCTTCACAATCCATATACTCATTGTAATGGGGAAGGCTGTTTTCTTAAATTTGAACTCTTCGTCACAAAAACTTTGTTTAGTTTTCGTAATTTTACTTTTAAAAGTTTAGCAATTAATTTAATTAACTTTATCTTTGTACTGTATTTTATCTAACATTCACTCTATTACTTTATATTCAAATTTAAGACTTTAATTTTATAGTTTAAAAATGTAGTTCACATTATAATCTTAAGAATTTTCTAGTAGGCATTTCCAACTTCCTTATGGGATTGATATCTGATACTTCATTAGAGCCTTTTATTACTTAAGTGATATATATACTTATGTTATTTTTAGGGGATTTGGTAGTTTAAAGAGTTTTAAAAGATAAAACTATTTACATTAAAGTTATTTTTGTTGGGATTAATTTGCATACTCACTATTGTATCTGTTGTGTTTATTTTGTAATATTAAAAAAATATTTGCAAAATTAACACACTAAATCCAATTTCAATCTTCTTATAAAAACTTAAATGTAATAAATAATCATTCAAATATTCTTTTTTCCAATTATTATATTTCTTGTTGCAAGAATCATCCAAATTTTAGTTGGAGTAATAATAATTCTAATGTTGCAAATCTGCAATGGGGAAACAACACTACGAACCAATTGGGAAACTCGAACAATCAAAAAAATCCAACTTATAAACCTTATTATCCTTCAAGTTTAAACCTTATTATCTATCAGGTTTTGATAATTTGTAGAGTAAAGAGAAAAATTTGTCAGTGGAAAAATTGATATTGCAAATTGGAAGCCAATTACAAAGTCAAGGTGTTGCAATTAAAAATATGGAAAATCAATTGAGGTATTGCTACTGCACTTAGCAATTGACATCCAGAAACATTCTCTAGTAATGTTGAAGTAAATCCTAAAGATCAAAACAAAGAGCAAATTAAGGCTATTCAATTGAGAAGTGGAAGAGAATTAGAAAACAGAGTTCATAAGGAAGTGGAAGTTGAAGTTGAAAAAGATGAGGTGGAAAATAAAAAATCTGCTGAAGATTTTTATTTTGAGTCAAAATATCCTATTAAACCAATGAAAATCACTATAGAAAGACCACCACCTCCATTTCATTAAAGATTGAAGCAAAAAATAGAGATAACCAATTTTCAAAATTTTTGAGGTATTGAGGAAATTGATGATAAACATTCCATTTGTTCAAGCCTTGGAAAAAATGTCAAGCTATTTGAAGTTCATGAAGGATATACTTAATAAGAAAAGCAAGTTTGTAGATAATGAGATATGAGACTGTTGCACTCAATGAAGAGAGTAGCGCTATTATTCAAAAGAAGCTTCTTGAAAAACTTAATGATCCTGGAAGTGTTACTATTCCTCTACTATTGCTGAAAGATTTTTTGGAAAAACTTTATGTGATTTAGGAGCCAGTATTAATCTTATGCCTTTATCAATTTCTATAAGGTTGGATTTAGGAGATATTTTACCTATAGTTGTAAGTCTTCAGTTAGCTGATCGTTCGATTACATATCTTAAAGGAGTTATAGAATATGTTTTGGTAAAAGTTGATAAATTTATCTTTCCTATGGATTTTATTCTATTAGATATGGAGGAAGATAAAGAAATCCTATCATTTTAAGAAGACCATTCCTTACCACTAGAAGAGCTTTGTTAGATGTGCATAAAGGAGAACTAACTATGAGAGTTAGTGATCAAGTGGTTACATTTAATATTACAAAATCAATGAGATACCCTACAAAAGAGATAGAGATTGAATGCTTCAGAATGGATATTAACAAATATTTATGCCATGATTAAATTAAGAAGAAATTCAAAAAAGAATTTGAAAAAAAATATTTGGAATATCAAGATGAGGATAAAATTCAAGATGAATCTATGAAAGTGAGTAAAGAAGATTTAGATTATTTTCAAGAAAAATTTGGAATGTTAGACCTTACAGAAAGTAATAAGAATTTTTTTTCATCTATTGTGAGACCACATGAACTAGAACTGAAAACACTTCCTACACATTTGAAATATGCATTTTAAGGAGATTTGTCTACATTACCTGTTATAGTATCCTTAGATTAAAAAAATATGCAAGAACAATTTTTATTGGAAACTTTGAGATGATATAAAAAAGCCTTTGGATGGACATTAGTTGATTTTAAAGGAATCAGCCCTTCAATTTGTAGCATAGAGTTTTATTGGAAGATCAACATAAACCATGAGCTGGTCCTCAAAGGAGATTGAACCCTATGATGAAAGAAGTTATTAAGAAAGAGTTTTTAAAATTGTTAGATGCTGGAATAATATATCGTATTTCAAACAGTTCTTCGGGGAGTTCAATTCACTGTGTTGTAGAGAAAGGCGGTGTGACTGTAGTGAGAAAATTGGATAATGAATTAATACCAACAAGAAAAGTTACTGGATGGTGGATCTACATATATTATAGAAAATTAAATTTAGCCACCAGAAAGGATCATTTTCCTTTACCCTTTTTGGACTAGATGTTGGATAGGCGGGTTGAGCACAAATATTCTTGTTTTCTATATGGATATACAGGTTATCATCAAATACCTATTGCACAAGAGGATCAAGAGAAAACAACATTTATTGGTCCTTATGAAACTTTTTCCTTTTACTGACGAATGCACTTAGATTTATGTAACGCATCTGCGACATTTAAAAGAGTATGACATCGATTTTCAATGATTTAATTGAAAAAGGGATAGAAGTCTTTATGGATGATTTTTTTTTGTGTTTGGAACTTCATTTGACATATATCTAAATCATGTAGAGAAAGTTCTAGAATGATGTGAAAAGATTAATCTAGTATTAAATTGGGAAAAATGTCAATTCATGGTTGCAGGAGGAATTGTGATTGCGCATAAAGTTTTAGAAAATGGCATGGAAGTAGATCATGCAAAATTTTAGGTTATATCAAACCTACCTCCACCTACTACTATGAGAGGAGTTAGGAGCTTTTTAGGACATGCTGGATTTTACAGAAGATACATTAAAGATTTTTCAAAAATTACAAAGCCTATATGCTAACTTCTGAAAAAAGTTACAAAATTTGACTTTAACCAAGATTGCCTTAAACCCTTTGAAACTTTAAAGGAAAAATTGATCATTGCTCCTATTATTTTTTCATCTGATTGAGAGAAACCTTTTGAATTAATGTGTGATGCTAGTGATTATACAATTAAAGCTATATTAGAGCAAAGATATGATAAGATTTTTAAAGTCATATACTATGCTAGTAAGACTCTTACTGTTTCTCAAACTAACTATACCACTACTAAAAAGGAGTTATTAGAAAATGTTTATGCATTTGATAAGCATGGGTCATATCTTATTGGAGCTAAACGTGTTGTGCATACTAACAACTCGACTATTAAATATTTAATGCAAAAGAAGGATGTGAAACCATGATTAATTAGATGGGTACTTCTGATGCAAGAGTTTGATTTTGTAGTAGTCAATAGGAAAGAGACTGATAATTAAATTGTTGATCATCTATCTAGGTTAAAACAGAAAGGAATTCTTAATTTGGGAAAAAGAAATTAATGAAACTTTTCCTGATGAACAACTTCATGCTATAAAAGGATGGGAAATACCGTGGTATGTTTATATTGTAAATTATATTGTTAGTGGTACTTTACCATATGAACTAAATAAAAAAATACAAAAAGAAATTCATTCATGATGTAAAATCTGATTTTTTGGATGACCCTTATTTGTATAAACTATGCAAAGATTTAGTAATGAGATTATGTGTCCTTATAAAGATATTCAAGAAATTATGCAACTGAATTTGGAGGTCATTTTGGGAATGATATAACTGTTCATAAAATTTTGCAATTTGAATTTTATTGCCCTAATCTATTTAGAAATGTTAATATATATATATATATATATATA
>NW_018244494.1:5992-14646 GCF_001263595.1 Phalaenopsis equestris | reverse complement strand
TATATATATATATATATATATATATATGGGTCATAGGTTCATTATCTGTTCTTATCAGTCCATAGGATCATTATATGTTCTTATCATCAATTTAATATCTGAAACGTGGGTCATAGGCTCATTATGATATATATATATATATATATCCCTTGGTGGGGATTACGAATTTATTAAGCCATCTGGTAAACAAGGGGGAAAACTTGCTCTCTTTTTATCTGATTCTGAAAAAAGTAATCTTGCTTCGTCTTGTCGTCTTGCATCGGTAGGTAAGTTCCTATATGATCACCCTAAGTTGGATATTATTCGTAGAGATTTTGAGCTTATGAACTTGGTGAGTAGTTCAAAGAATGGTTCCTTGGATGGTAGGCACATTCTAATTCAACTTACTAGTGAGGAAGATTATACTTCATTATTTTCTCAACGTACTTTATTTTTTAACGATTACTTTATGAAAGTGTTGAAGTGGTCTGTGGATCAAAGAAGTGGTCTATGGACTTTGATCCACAGACTAAACAACCTATTATCCTTGTTTGGATTAGACTCCCTGGATTAAAATTGCTCTTGTTCAAACACCAAATTTTTTTCTCTTTAGCTGCTATGTTTGGTAAACCTCTTAAGCTGGATGCCCCTACTTACACCATATCAAGACCATCTATAGCTAGAACTCTTATTGAGCGAGATACTACGCTGTCGTTTTGTGATGAGGTGTGGATCGGCTCCAAACATAACGATTACTGGCAAAAGGTTTTGTTAGAATGACATCCCCCGTATTGTGCTCACTCTCGAATGTTCGGGCATGGCTCTCATCAATTTTATCACTTACATCCAGAATTAAGGAATGGGAATAATGCTCCGAACATTACTGTTCCTGTTATTGATAAGTCTTTAAGTCCTAGTGTCAATGAGATTGATGGGAATTTTGTTAATATTATGGAGAAAACTATAAACACTGGTGCTAGTGAAGTTGATGTTTTATAGTTCATAATGTTGGGATGAATAATAGTGGTCTTGGGGATGTGGGGCCTTCATCCCTCCCAGCATGGGGCTCTCCTGAGGGGGAGCTGAACCTCCACCCCCTCCACCACTTGATCTAGCCGGGGATGCCCGGGTCCAATCTTTCAGTTCTCTAGAAGCAGTCTCTAATATTCCTGCTCATTTGGAGATGTCTTCTCATAAGGCCATTAATTTGGAGGTCTCTAATATTTTGAGGGAAGAGTGGCAAGTTTAAAAATCGTGAAGGAAAAAGAAGAAAGGCCATTATAAACCGATAAATCTTCAAATGTATAATACTCTGCTTGATACAGACCGTTATTATTCTGATGATGTTCAAAGACATGCCCTGACTAGGTCCTCTAGAAAGGGTAAATTGTCTACCCATGTTTAATCTTTTAATTTAGAATATCAGGGGAGTTGCGGATCTTCACTCCCTTGGTATGGTTAAATTAATGACGAGGATCCATAAAGTTGGAATCTTCTCTCTTTTGGAATCCATGGTTTCTCCTTCTAATGTAATAATTTTGGGTAAATTCAAAACTTTTCTTTTTTTGGTAACTCCTCTAATAAGATTTGGTTATTTTGGCGGAAACACATTACCATTAATTGTATTGCTAATGACGTTCAATTCCTTCATGTCTCTTTTGCTCTGGATGTTCTCTGGGCGCTTGACCTTTGTTTATGCTGGCACCTCTAACATTGCTCGTTATGATCTTTGGAACAAAAAATGTACCATAGGCTCTACAATTCAAGATAACTAGATGTTTGGCAGAGATTTTAATATGATTATGCATAACTCTGATAAATTGGGAGTTAGAAGAGTTGATCCATCCTTTATGGAGAGCTTCAATGGGGCTATGGTTGTTGCTGGTCTTTCTGATTTGGGGTTCGTTGGTTCTAAGTTCACATGGAAAAAGGGTAAATTGTTTGAACGTCTGGATCGATGCTTTGCTAATCAATCATGGATTAATTCTTATGCTTTTTATCAAGTCCAACAACTTTGTAGTTCTGGCTCTGACCATAAACCTTTGCTCCTCTCCTTTGACTTCTATCGCAAGCTTTCCACTTATCACTTCAGATATCTGAATGTTTGGGCTAAACATCAGGATTTCTTAAGAATTGTTGTTGAGAATTGGAAGTGTGCCAATGTGGGGAGTGCTTGGTTTATTCTCTGAAAGTTGCATAAGAAAGTTGCTAATGCGTTGAGATATTGGAATTGGTAGGTTTTTGGTGATCTTCATGCCAGGGTCACCAAGGCTGTATAATGGGCCAAGACTTTGCAGGCTGTTGATGAATCTACTGCTGAAACTATAACCCAACTTCAAAATGCACACAAGGAATTGTTGGAGGCTTCTACTTCTGAAGAAGAGTTGTTGCAGCAGAAAGCTGGCGACATACACTTTTCTCAAGGAGACCGTAACACAAAATATTTACGTGCATGCATTAAACAACAAAGGGCTAATAACACCATTGTTACAATTAAAACTGACAAGGGCGTTTGGATTTCTGGAAATCAAGAGTTGGGGGATAGTGTTGTTCATTATTTCTCTAAAATCTTGGAACGCCAGGAGACCACAGGTACCATTAAGGAACATTTTTTTAATGATACCAAGCAGTACACTAAAGAGTTGGACCTTTGTGGTATCCCTACTGTAGAGGAAATCTTTGCAGTATTGTCAGACGTTAATATCAATAAAGTCCCATGTCCGGATGGCTTCACATCAGATTTCTACATCAAATGCTGACCTATCGTTAGTGAGGAGGTTGTTAATGCCATTCATAGTTTTTCAGGGGTGAACCCCCTGGAAACTGTTTCTCTACTACTTCTATAGTTCTTACTCCCAAATCAACACAAAAATCTCGCTGGGATCATTTTAGACCTATCTCTCTCACTTCTGTCCTCACTAAATTTATTGGTAAAATCTTGATCAAACATTTTCAACCTCATTTGCACCATCTTATCTCCCAGAACCAATCCGCTTTTATCCAAGGTCATGGTATCACTGATAATATTATGCTGGTGCATGAGTTAATCTATGATATTGACAAAAAATGTCAGAGTGGCAATACGGTAACTAAATTGGACATTAGAAAAGCTTGTGATTCTCTTAGTTGGGATTTCATTATCAAGATTCTTTAAGCGAGGGGGTTTACTACGGATTTCTGCAAGATTATTGTCAGTTGGCTTCACTGCAATAAGTATAGTATCATGGTTAATGGTAGCTCATATGGGTCTTTAACTGCTGGGAGAGGGATCAAGCAGGGTGATCCTTTGTCTCCTACTATATTTAATCTAGTGTTTGATTATTTCTCCCGATTTCTTAATGACCTTTTCAATCGTTTCCCTAATCTCCAATATGCCCATAAGTCTAAGGTTAGTGTCTCCAATTTGGCCTATGCTGATGATGTCAACCTTTTCTCCAACGTAAGTAAATCTATTATTAAGAAAATTAATGATCTTTTGGAAGAATTACAGTCGGTTTCTGATCTTACTCTCAACTCTAATAAATGTCATATTTATGTGGGGAAAACTATAGGTAGGGATAAAGTTAATTAGGCTACGGGGTATATGGGATTTTAGCTTTCTGCTCTTCCTTTAAAATATTTGGGGGTCAACATTCTCAAGGGGAGGAGGAAGCAGACCCAAATGGATGAGGTGGTGGATAAAGTCAGCAAGAAAATTCAAGATTGGAAACACAATTCCCTTTCATTTGGGGGAAGGATTAATGTGCTTAAGACTATTCTGCAAAGTTTACCTTTATATGCACTACAAGTCCTTAATATTAAAAAAAGTATGCAAGTTGCCCTTGAGCGATGCTTTAACAGTTTTTTATGGGCTGGTGGACACTCGTCAAGGAGGTGGCTATCTTGGAAGAATGCTTGTAAACCTCTTCAAGCGGGAGGCTTAGGTTTTAAACAATTGCATCATATCGATGATATTAATTATTTCAAACTGTGGCTTAGCTTCAGGAAAGGGGACTCTCTGTGGGTGATCTTCATGCATTGTAAATATTTTCATTATGTCAACCCTTCCTTGGTCGCTTGAGGGGTTGGTGACTCCAGAGTGTAGAAGCAACTTTTGCATGTTAGAGATTGGGCTAAGGAGTATATTTTTTTGGAGTTGGGGCATGGCCAACTGTCTTTTTGGAAGGACTATTTGTCTCTTGTACCCCTTAGGTTGGAGGACCCTACGCACTTTAATCTTCTCGTATATCAAACTTGGTATCAAGTTGTTTGGAATGTTCCCCTTCTAACTAGGTTAGTGGGTTATGATAATGCCCAACTTATCTCTTTGATCCCCTTTGAACAAGAAAAGAATGATATTCCTTTATTTAAGATGGCTATGAATGGTTCTATCACTAAAACTCTATATGCTGCTCTTCATCATTTCCCTTCTCTACCGTGGGGTGACAGTTTTTGGAGTTGGGCTTTAACTCCCTCTATGTCCTTTTTGGTTTGGAGGATTTTTCATTGAGTGATTCCTTGTGATGATATCTTAAACCTCAAAGGTTTGCGCCTTGCTTCTTAGTGCCCTCTTTGTAGAGGTGGAGAAGAATCTATTGAGCATCTTTTTTTCTCTTGTTCTATGTCTTTACAGGTCTGGAGGGATTGTGGTAACCGATTTGGCATTAGCCTCACTCCCTCAACGACTTTGATTGGCACTTGTCAAGATTTTAATCCTGATGGGCGGAACAAACATTTTCTATAAATATATCCTTACATTGTTTGTTAGTTTATTAGGATGGCACGGAAATAGGATGGCGCGGAATGATATTAAGCATTATGGTAAATCTATTACTAGATCTATTATTTCGGCCCATAGAACTACTTACGTTAATAGAATAGTTAAGTCGGGTGAAAAGAAGTACGACTTCTTTTCTGGTGTTAATTATTTTGATTCGTTTGGTTTGGAAGTTTGTGGGAGGCTAAGTATAATCTCAATTTTGGTGAGATGGTTGCCCCCTCCCATCAATTAGATCAAAATTAACAATGATGGTAGCTAAAATCCATTATATTTTTGGGTTGGTGGCATCGTTAGGAATTTCTCTGGTAAGTATTTGCTCTTCTTCTCATCTCATTGTTTTACTAATAGTCCTCTGGAAATAGAGGCTATAGCTATTTACATGGTTGTTTCTATTGCTATTGTTATCGATTGGTATTTATTTATTATTGAGACGGATTCAAAGTTTCTTATTCATATTCTTAACGATGGCAAAGATGCCCCATGGAACATTTGTTATTATGTACAGAAAATTAAAACTCTCACTCAACATTTTGTTATCAAGTGGAATTTCATTTTTAAAGAGGGCAATACACTGGCCAAATGGTTGGCCAGTCTAGTCGCTACAACAAATAGATTTTTCACTGGTACTATGTTGAATCATACGTTACATAATTGGTGACTGGGGACACCCTTGATGTTCCTTATGTGTGTGGTTAGTTTTTTGGTTTCTTGATTTGGTTTTATTCATCACTCGATTTAGCTATGTTGGCCATGTTGGTTCCTACTTTGTTACATCCTTCCTCATTTTTGTTGCCTCATTTATGCTACATGTTACTTTGCTTAACAATTTCTATACTTTCTCTTTGTGTGGTTGATATCCAACTTTTGTGATGGATGGTGGAGGGGACTACTTTATTATTGCTGGATAGAGGGGGATCTTTTGATGGCATCTTCAGGATTGCTTTTTCGAAGCTTATTCACCCTCACACTATTCTCACACATGTTGGCTCGACTAATGCTCGCCCTGACAAGTTGAGGAGTTTATGGATCAAGTAGCTTCAGTTTGGAGGCACTCAATATGCTACTCATGGTTCGATGTTTGATTTTGATGAAGCCATGCAATTATTCTTCTTGCCTATATTCTAGGAAGTGAAGGGATCTAATTTATTTCTACTATTTGCAACACTTCGACGTTGGGGATGCATCTTATGTTCTGGACCTATCTTTTGGGTTTATTTTTGGGTATACTTGTTCAAATGTGGTGATGGTTGGTATGGGTCACTTTTGTCCATAACATCCAATTTTTTTCCCTTAGAACCAACTATTCAAAAAGCTATCTCCTAATCCCTAGCCTTTGTCTGCTTTAGCCTTTTTTTACACTGCAGGTTTGAAAAAAACAAACTCACCTAGACCAGGTTTCACCATCGAAGGCGCTAGATGGACTTATGCTTTCGAATTTTGACTCTTCCTCAAATTTTTTTTTCCTACCACAGGCATGTGATCGGTGTTAGAGAGTATGTAATATTTCAAAAAGAAATGAAATGCCTCTAAATTTTAATTTGAAAATTGAAATTTTTTATGCATGGGGATTGGATTTTATGGGACCATTTATACCTTCATTTGGAAATATTAATATATTGATTGCAGTGGATTATGTTACAAAATGGATAGAAGCAATCATTTTACCTCGATGTGATGCTCGGAGTGTTTCAAAATTTTTAATTAAAAATATTTTAACAATATATGGAATGCAGAGAGTAATCATTACTGATAGAGAATCTCATTTTAGGAATATAACAATTGCAAGATTGGAGAAAAAAATATAATATAATGCATCAAATTGCAATTGCTTATCATTCCTAGACTAGTGGTTTGGCAGAAGTATCTAGTCGTGAAATTAAAAGAATTTTTGAAAAAAGTGTGAATCCTAATAAAATGGATTGGTTTGCTAGATGTAATACTGCATTATGGGCATACAAGACAACTTATAAGACACCTATAAGAATGTCCCCGTATAGATTAATTTTTTGGAAGACTGGTCACTCACATGTAGATTTGGAGCATAATGCTTACTGGGCTATTAAGGAATTTAATTTCAATTTGAATGATGTCAGTGAGAAAAGATTACTGCAATTTAATGAGCTTGAAGAAATTATGAATGAATCTTACAAAAATGCTCCGATTTATAAGGAAAGAATGAAAGAATGGCATGATCGTAAGATAATAAAAAAAAATCAAGCCTGAACAGAAAGTTTTATTATACGATACAAGATTAAAATTATTTTTGGGAAAACTAAAGACTAGGTGGACAGGGCCATTTAGAATTGTTAAAGTCTATCCTTATAGAGCTGTCAATATTGAAGATCCCAAGACTGAAAGGATATTTAAAGTGAATGGGCACATATTGAAACCATATTTTGATGGTCAAAGACCAATTTTTAAAGAGACTATAATGTTGGGTCCCCTATAATAAAGATTGAGAATGTCAGGCTGACAACATTAAACCAAGCGATTTGTGGGTGACAACCCTTTTTTATCGTTCTTTATTTTGTTTCTATGTTCTTACTTGGCTGATGACATTAAATCAAGCATTTTGTGGAAGGCAACCAATATTTATCATTGTTTATTTTATTTTTATGTTATTGTTCAAAATATTTTATGTATATTAATATATTTGTACTTCTATAGATTTCGTGTATTTGAGAAAATTAACATTGAAAAAAATATTTAAAAAAGATCTTATTTACCTAATTGTTTGGAAAAAATTGAGAACATTTTTTATCAGAATCAAAATGGCAAAATTTTATGGAACTGGCGTATGATGTGCTAGATTGGAGCCTGATGCACCATATTCTAGAGAGCTAGCACATGATGTTCCACAATTGGCACATATGCGTCGCGGCAACAAAAATGACTTAAAACAATTCAAATAGCGATTTTTTGCGGTTTTTGATAGATTCTTCTCTTTATAACTACCAAAAAATGATTTCAAAGTGAAATTTTAAATGAGAAAACATAGTTTTTTTTGTTACATTTCTTTTAGCATTCATTAATTAAATTCTCTTTCTTACTTTAATTTTTATAGTTTGAATATTGTGATTTATGTTATTATCATAAGAATTTCTATCTTCCAAACTAAGACTTGATAGTAGTAGACTAGAATTAGCTTAAAGGATTTCTTATTGTGCTTCTCTTTGGGAGCGATACTAATGTTTTTAAAGAATGCCCTATATTTCTTGAAGCGATACTTGCACTTGCGTAGAACCACTAGTGTGTGAAATATTTTATGTATTTTATAACATTTTGATTTTAACCACTAAATATAAATTAAGTCAAGTTTCTGGCCATATTTTGGAAGCTAAATTAATGTGTAATTTTGGGATGGGTCAAGTTTTTGGCACTGTTACTTGGGAATTAAATTGACATAAAACACGTAGAAAAACAGCACACACTAGGGGCACATCAGGTGACAGTTCAAGGAGGTTTGTTGGACTCAATGAAGCTTTTGTAAGCACCCAGTCTAGGCTTCACTTCTTGGGCAAAGATATAAATCACCAACCATAGTTTTTGACTCAATTTCACCAATAATGAAGATAAGTTTAACCTCATAAGCATATAACAATATAGATGTGTTCACCTTGATTAGATGATGGTGTAGGAACAAACCCTGCAGGGTTTAGCTGAGAATTGAGGGAGAAATTAGGTTTAGAAAATGAATAGTTTACAGGTTAGGTCATTTGGGGAGGATGCCAGGAGCTATCCAATTGCGAGTGTATCAGACGGATGGATCATAACAAGTCGGACAGATCAATGGAACATAATGCGCGGACATGTGGCAGCTGACTCAAAAGGAAGCATCCAATAGCTCGACGATGTGTGGAGCTTCGACGGGTCACAGGTTGCGCTGGCACCGACATGCATGTTAATATATATATAT
>NW_018244494.1:0-5887 GCF_001263595.1 Phalaenopsis equestris | reverse complement strand
GAATGTTGGCCATTATATATATCCCTTGGCGGGGATTGTGAATTTATTAAGCCATCTGGTAAAAAAGGGGGAAAACTTGCTCTCTTTTTATCTGATTTTGAAAAAAATACACTTGCTTTGTCTTGTCGTCTTGCATTGGTAGGTAGGTTCCTATATTGTCACCCTAAGTTGGATATTATTCTTAGAGATTTTGAGCTTACGAACTTGGTGGGTAGTTGGAAGATTGGTTCCTTGGATGGTAGGCACATTCTAATTCAACTTACTAGTGAGGAAGATTATACTTCGTTATTTTCTCGATGTACTATGTGTTTTGACGATTGCGTTATGCAAGTGTTGAAGTGGTCTGTGGAATTTGATCCACAGACCGAACAACATATTATCCTTGTTTAGATTAGACTACCTGGATTAAAATAGCACTTGTTCAATCACCAATCTTTTTTCTCCTTAGCTGCTATGTTTGGTAATCCTCTTAAGCTGGATGCCCCTACTTACACCGTATCAAGACCTTCGACGGCTAGAATTCTTATTGAGCGAGATACTACTCTATCATTTCATGATGAGCTGTGGATCGGCTCCAAACATATCGGTTACTGGCAAAAAGTTTTATTAGAACAACATCCCCCGTATTGTGCTCACTCTCAATTGTTCAAGCTTGGTTCTCATCAATGTTATCACTTACATCCAGAATTAAGGAATGGGAATAATGCTCCAAACATTATTGTTGTGTTTTATTTATAAGTTTTTAAGTCCTAGTGTCAATGAGATTGATGTGAACTTCGTTAATCTTATGGAGAAGCCTATAAACACTGGTGCTAGTGAAGTTGATGTTGATCTAGTTCATAATGTGGGGATGAATAATAGTGGTCTTGCAGATGTGGGCCTTCTTCCCTCCCGGCTGTGGGCTTTGCTGGTGGGAGCTGAACCTCCACCCCCTAATCTAGTCGAGGATGCTTGGGTCCAGTCTTTATGTTCTATAGATGCAGTCTCTAATATTCCTATTCATTTGGAGATGTCTTCTCATAAGGCCATTAATTTGGAGGAGGACTCCAATATTTTGAGGGAAAAGTGGAAAATTCAAAAATTGGGAAGGAAAAAGAAGAAAGGCCATTATAAACTAACAAATCTTCAAATGGATAATACTCTGCTTGATACAGACCATTATTATTCTGATGGTGTTCAAGGACATGCCCTGACTAGGTCCTCTAGAAAGGGTAAGTTATCTACCCATGTTTAATGTTTTAATTTGGAATATCATGGGAGTTGCGGATTTTCACTCCCTTGCTAGGGTTAAATTGATGACAAGGATCCATAAAGTTGGTATTTTCTATCTTTTGGAACCCATGGTTTCTCCTTCTAATGAAAGAATTTTGGGTAAATTCAAAAGTTTTTCCTTTTTTGGTAACTAATCAAATAGGATTTGGTTATTTTGGCGGAAACACATTACCATTAATGGTATTGCTGATGATGTTCAATTCCTCCATGTCTCTTTTGCTCTGGATGTTCTCTGGGTGCTTGACCTTTGTTTATGCTGACACCTCTAAGATTGCTCGTTATGATTATTGGAACAAAATATGTACCATAGGCTCTACAATTCAAGATAACTGGATGGTTGGCAAAGATTTTAATAAGATTATGCATAACTCTGATAAATTGGGAGGTAGAAGAGTTTATCCATCCTTGATGGAGAGCTTCAATGGGGCTATGGTTGTTGCTGGCCTTTCTGATTTGGTGTTCGTTGGTTCTAAGTTCATTTGGAAAAGGGGTAAATTTTTTAAACTTCTGGATCGATGTTTTGCTAATCAATCATGGATTAATTCTTATGCTTCTTCTCAAGTCCAACATCTTTGTAGTTCTGGCTCTGACCATAAACCTTTTCTCCTCTCCTTTGACTTCTATCACAAGCTTTCCACTTATCACATCAGATATCTGAATGTTTGGGCTAAACATCAGGATTTCTTAAGAATTGTTGCTGAGAATTGGAAGTGTACCGATGTGGGGAGTGCTTGGTTTATTCTCTCAAAGTTGCATAAGAAAGTTGCTAATGCATTGAGATATTGGAATTGGTAGGTTTTTGGTGATGTTCATGCCAGGGTCACCAAGGCTGTAGAATTGGCCAAGACTTTGCAGGTTGTTGATGAATTTACTTCCGAGACTATAACCCAACTTCAAAATACACACAAGGAGCTGTTGGAGGCTTCTACTTCTGAAAAAGAGTTGTTGCAGCAGAAAGCTGGCGACATTTCAAGGAGACCGTAACACAAAATATTTCCATGCATGCATTAAACAATGAAGGGCCAATAAAATCATTGTTAGAATTAAAAATGACCAGGGCGTTTGGATTACTGGAAATCAGGAGTTGGGGGATAGTGTTGTTCATTATTTCTTTAAAAGCTTGGAATGTCAGGAGACCACAGGCACCATTAAAGAACGTTTTTTTAATGATACCAGGCAGTACACCAAAGAGTTGGACCTTTGTGGTATCCCTACCCATAGAATATCTTTGCAGTATTATCAGACATTAATATCAATAAAGCCCCTTGTCTGGATGGCTTCACATCAGATTTCTACATCAAATGCTGACATATCGTCAGTGAGAAGGTTGTTAATTCCATTCATAGTTTTTTCAGGGGTGAACTTCTTGGAAACTATTTCTCTGCTCCTTCTATAGTTCTTATTCCCAAATTAACATAATAATCTCGTTGGGAGCATTTTAGACCTATCTCTCTCACTTTTTTCCTCGCTAAAGTTATTGGTAAAATCTTTATAAAAAATCTTGAACCTCATTTGCACCATGTTATCTCCCTGAACCAATCCGCTTTTATCCAAGTTCATGGTATCACATATAATATTATGCTGGCGCAGGAGTTAATCTATGATATTGACAAAAAATGTCAGGGTGGCAATGTGGTAACTAAATTGGACATTAGAAAAGATTATGATTCTCTTAGTTGGGATTTCATTATCAAGATTCTTTAAGCAAAGGGGTTTACTACAGATTTCTGCAAGATTATTGTCAGCTGGCTTCACTATAATAAGTATAGTATCATGATTAATGGTAGCTCATATGTGTTTTTTACTGCTGGGAGAGGGGTCAAGATAGGGATCCTTTTTCTCCTATAATATTTATTCTAGTGTTTGATTATTTCTCCCGCTTTCTTAATGACCTTTTCAGTTGTTCCCCTAATCTCCAATTTGCCCATAAGTTTAAAGTTAGTGTCTCCCATTTGGCCTAGGATGATGTCAACCTTTTCTCCAACGTAAGTAAATCTATTATTAAGAAAATTAATGATCTTTTGGAAGAATTCCAGTCAGTTTTTGATCTTACTCTCAACTCTAATAAATGTCATATTTATGTGGGGAAAACTATAGGTAGGGATAAAGCTAATTAGGTCACGGGTTATATGGGATTTTAGCTTTCTGCTCTTCCTTTAAAATATTTGGGGGTCAACATTTTGAAGGGGAGGAGGAAGCAGACTTAAAAGGATGAGGTGGTGAATAAATTCAGCAAGAAAATTCAAGATTGGAAACACAATTCCCTTTCATTTGGGGGAAGGATTACTATGCTTAAGACTATTCTGCAAAGTTTACCTTTATATGCACTATAAGTCCTTAATATTAAAAAAAGTGCGCAAGTTGCCCTCGAGCGATGATTTAATAGTTTTTTATGGGCTGATGGCCACTCTTTAAAGAGGTGGCTACCTTGAAAGAATGTTTGTAAACCTCTTCAAGCGGGAGGCCTAGGTTTTAAACAATTGCATCATATCGCTGATATTAATTATTTCAAACTGTGGCTTAGCTTCGAGAAAGGGAACTCTCTGTGGGTGATCTTCATGCATGGTAAATATTGTCATTATGTCAACCCTTCCTTGGTCACTTGGCGGGTTGTTGACTCCAGGGTGTGGAAGCAGCTTCTGCATGTTAGAGATTGGGCTAAGGAGTATATTTTTTGGGAGTTGGGGCATGGCCAACTGTCCCCTTGGCAGGACTATTGGTCTCATGTTCCCCTTAGGTTGGAGGACCCTACAGAGGACCCTACGCACTTTAATCTTCTCGTATATCAAACTTGGTCTCAAGATGTTTGGAATGTTCCCCTTCTAACTAGGTTAGTGGGTTATGATAATGCCCAACTTATCTCTTTGATCCCCTTTGAACAAGAAAAGAATGATATTCCTTTATTTAAGATGGCTTGAATGGTTCTATCACTAAAACTTTATATGATGCTCTTCATCATTTCCCTTCTCTACCGTGGGGTGACAGTATTTTGAGTTAGGCTTTAGCTCCCTCTATGTCCTTTTTTGTTTGGAGGATTTTTCTTTATGTGATTCCTTGTAATGATATCTTAAAGCCTAAAGGTCTGTACCTTGCTTCTCAATGCCCTCTTTGTAGAGGTGAAGAAGAATCTATTGAGAATCTTTTTTTCTCTTGTTCTATGTCCTTACAGATCTGGAGGGATTATGGTAACCGCTTTGGCATTAGCCTCACACTCTCCACGATTTTGATTGGAACTTATCAAATATTTAACCTGATGGGCGAAACAAATATTTTCTACAAATATATCCTTGCATGGTTTGTTGGTTTATTTGGATGGCGCGGAACGACATTAAGCAATATGGTAAATCTATTACAAGATCTATTATTTCGGCCCATATAACTACTTACGTTAATAGAATAATTAAGTTGGGTGAAAAGAAGTATGGCTTCTTTTCTGGTGTTAATTATCTTGATTTGTTTGGTTTGGGAGTTAGCGTGAGGCCAAGTATAATCCTAATTTTGGTGAGATGGTTGCCCCATCCCATCAATTGGATCAAAATTAACACTGATGGTAGCTGGAATCCGTTATATGCTGGGTTTGGTGGCATCGTTAGGAATTTCTCTAGCAAGTGTCTGCTCTTCTTCTCATCCCCTTGTTTTACTAATTGTCTTCTGGAAATAGAGGCTAGGGCTGTTTTCATGGCTGTTTATATTGTTGTTGTTGTCGTTTGGCATTTCTTTATTATTGAGACGGATTCAAAGTTTCTTATTGATATTCTTAACGATGGCAGAGATGCCCCGTGGAACATCTGTTATAGTGTACAAAAAATTAAAACTCTCACTTAACATTTTGTTATCAAGTAGAATTTCATTTTTAAAGAGGGCAATACGCTGGCCAACTGGTTGGCCAGTCTAGCCGCTACAACAAATAGATTCTTCACTGGTACTATGCTGAATCATACGTTCTTGCATAATTGGTGACTGGGGACACCCTTGATGTTCCTTACGTGCGTGGTTAGTTTTTTAGTTGCTTGATTTCTTTTTATTCATCACTCGAATGTTGGCCATGTTGGTTCCTACTTTGTTACATGCTTCCTCATTTTTATTGCCACATTTACGTCACATGTTACTTTGCTTAAAAATTTCTATACTTTCTCTTTGTATGGTTGATATCCAACTTTTGCGATGGATGGTGGAGGGGACTACTTTATTACTGCTGGGTAGAGGGGGACCTTTTGATGGCAACTTCAGGATTACTTTTTGTGAATCTTCTTCACGCTCACACTATTCTCACATATGTTGGCTCGACTAATGCTCGCCCTGACGAGTTGAGGAGTTTATGGATCGAGCCGCTTCAGTTTGGAGGCACTCATTATGCTACTCATGGTTCGACGTTTGATTTTGGTGAAGCCATGCAATTATTCTTCTTGCCTATATTGTGGGAAGTGAAGGGATCTAATTTCTTTCTACTATTTGCAACACTTCGACATTGGGGATGCTCCTTATGTTCTGGACTTATCTTTTGGGTTTATTTTTTGGAATACTTGTTCAGATGTGGTGACGGTTAGTATGGGTCACTTTTGGCAATAATATCCAATTTGGTACTTCTCCTACTTTTCTATTTAATATATAGCCA
>NW_018244493.1:0-1275 GCF_001263595.1 Phalaenopsis equestris | reverse complement strand
TATTATTATTTTTATTTATTTATTTATTTATTTTTGTCTTAGAGGCTCAGCCCAAATTTCATTAATGAGCAATTACAAATCAAGGCAAAAATTAGAAGGGGGCTACAAGGAGTTAAAATGAGTAAGCATAATATAAAATACAAAAGTACTCAAAAGTAATATACACAATAAAAAGGATAAGGGGCAATTTGGGCTCTACTTAGAATTGAGATATTATTTTACAGTACTTTATGTCACTACCATAAATAACACAAATTTAGGTCATATGTGATGAGTTGTGCATAAAAGTCATTTAGGACTAGGAGATTGATAACCATCATTGCTCTATATCTTGCCCGTCACGTATAGAGCAAAAGTTCAAGAAAAAATATAATTCACCAAAATCAATGATTAAAAACAAATCAGAATGCTCTATCCAACATTCCGCTTGATATGCGTAAAATTTATGACATTTTTTCTATATTTTTTGGTATTTACTTTTACTATTTGTATCATATTTATACATTTCCAAGTATTTTTTATATTTAATTATAGGTTACAGATATTAATGAGTTAATTATACATAAGAACTAACACAATGGAGGCACCCAATTTCATTCCAAATCATACATAGGTGCTCATATCGGGATCAAATGGTGGAAATGATAGATAAGTGCCACTTTAAGATGCACTGGTGTATTTACTCCACTTATGAAGTGGTTGCGCCATTATAGCGCAGATGTGCCACCTTAGTGGCGTGGGTACACCATTTCTGCCGCCTCCGACATACAACACATAGAAAAAACAGAGAATATTTGTGCCACTTCATTGAAACCTTGCTTCAAGATGTGTGACACACATAACGGTGTGAACTCTGAAACATTAAAAGAGGTCCATCGCCGATGAGAGTTAGGGCTATTATGGATCATGTGGCATAGTTTATCATACCCGTGGTAGTCTTGTGGCTACTGATGTTCGTAGGGAATGTACTTGTTTATGTTTTACTTTACTATATTCTTATGTTAATTTTACATGCTTTTAGAAGGTATTTGTGTTGTTTTTAGCAGGATTTAGGAAAGAAACGTCATCGTAGCTAAAGAAATTCAAAAAAATTGTTAAGTGAAGGCCCAGTGCCTAGGCGTTCGGATGCAGAAAGTAGGCCCCCACATACGAGAGCCTAGCCACATATGCAGAAAGTAAGCGTCACAGATCAATGTCAAGGCACCCAAAAGTAGCGCCTTGAATCCAAAAAGAGCACAACGCCTAGAAATTCATCCCAAGAAGGTGGAAAATAGG
>NW_018244492.1:0-1917 GCF_001263595.1 Phalaenopsis equestris | reverse complement strand
TAGGAGATTTTTAATAATTTGAGGGTCTTAATGACGTCAAAATTAAACGAGTGTTAATTTATTAGATTCCTTTCGTTAAGATGCTCAATTTAAATATAAATATGTCAACTTTAGAATTCATTTTAAACATTCAATTGATTATTCAAAACTTTCAAAAGTGCTTTAATGGCTTCATCTGAGTTTGTTGGACTCAAATCGAAAAAACTTAGGTATCATCAGGTTCATCTTGTAGAGACAGTCAGCTTGATTATACACTTGCTAAAATTTGGGACCCTTTATGATCTTAAATTTGAATCTGAAATATTCATTACCTAAAAAATGCATTGAGATTCATACTAGACGATAAATTTATTGATGATCCATCAACAATAGTTTAGAAGATGTTTTGTTAAAAATTAATGTAGTGTGCATGTAAATATGAAATTTTAATAGTTAGTTATGCAAAAATATAAGGATTGTGTGGTGGACATGTTAATGCTCCAAAATTTTTTAATCTTTGAAGATGATTTGATTGTAAAAACAATTTTAAAGGATATAACTCCAGCATTAGCATCCTGGCAATTCTTATTTTATTTTTTATAAATCTTTTTTTTGTATTAAAAAATATTAATATTAAGGAAATTCATTCAGATATCTATGATTTGGCAAATATAAATGAAGTAAATATCAAAAAGTAACATAAGGATCCAATATTTTTTTTTTCTCGTATTCATAATCATACTCGGGGATCAATCTTTACACCGAACATCTTTGAAGATCCATGATTTATCATTTATCATTGATCTTGATTGCACCGATGCGTACCTTTTTGTAAAAAAAGCAAAAAATAATGTAAATATTAACATTCCAACAATTTTTAACATGATAAAAAATCAATTTGGCATTGGAACTAAAAGGGGTAGATTTGACAATGTTGATTTTTATAGCAATGCTCCCCTCATACTACCATGAAAAAATAATAATATGCGAGTTCTTTCATGGGTACACACCGCAAAAGAAAAAAAAAAGAAAGAAAGAAAAATTGACCATTTTTTGCCACAAGAGCTCTTTTTTTCTTGAAAAGATGCTTAAAATCATATTGTAGGGAAGCTATTTCAATAGCTAATCAAACCATAAACAAAGTATCAACAAGGTTCCATGGGCGCAAGAGTACAACATAAATCCTACTCAAATTCTTCTACCCGAACCAGCTCAATGCTTGAGAGTGGGCAAAATCATCAAATATTTACTTTTTTTTTATGTATTGGACAAAAAAATTTATCAAGAAGGGGCAAAATCACTAAATGGCTTAAACTGTACGAATCTCAAATCCCATAACGGGCAATTGCTCGCCCTGGACATAATTTGGTTTTGCTCCTAATCAAAAACAAACTTGTTCGCAAGACATTTGACGATGTTACCTTTATTCATACAATGCCCCAAAGCAAACGAATGAAAAATTAATCCAAAAGTAATTAAATGTCTTTATTGGCCACTCTTCCACTCAAAAAGAGCAGAAGCACTACCATCTCTTCATAAGAAAAGTGGCAGGTTGATATCACATTCAATGTAGTCAAATTAGACTTTGTTACTAAAACTCAACAAATATATATATATATATATATATATCATTCACAAATAAGCCCTTCCTTATGTCTTATCTCAACAAACAATTTTACTTCAAAACAATCCACTCTTACATGAAGCAAAACTTGTACCAAAGCCACCCTCTCCTAAGCCATGATAAATTTATTCATAGAATGGCATTTCTATCCATGCAAGTAAAATCAATCAAATCAATCTCTATCATTAAATACATCAAGGGATTTATTGAGCCTATAAACAATTGTATAACAACCGCTAGCGAACATAAGAATTGGAATAATTGTATGATGGAAGCAATGGAAATTCTACAAAAACAGAATATGAAAATTGGTG
>NW_018244491.1:0-410 GCF_001263595.1 Phalaenopsis equestris | reverse complement strand
GCCTTTCTAAGCAAGTTTGTTAAGAACAGAACCTTGTTAATACTATCAAAAGCTTTTTTAAATCAATTTTAGCATAGAAAAATTCTCCACCATACTTTGAAATGAATCCTTGAATAAGTTCATGAGCAAGAATTGAGCAAGATATTATTTATAATATCTCTTTGTTTATTGAAAATGAACTAAGTTGAGTATGCAATATGTTATATGTACTTACAATGGCAGTGAACAAGGATCTTGATAATCACTTTATAAAAAGAGTTCCATAGGAAATCGGTCTAAAACTAAAGATAGACTTGGAAGGATTTTTTTGTATAAGAGTGAAAAGGCAATTCTGTATCGCATTTGGCATTTTTATAGTATTGAAAAATTGACGAGCAACTTGAAGAAATTACCTTGTGATGGTATTTCAA
>NW_018244490.1:0-206 GCF_001263595.1 Phalaenopsis equestris | reverse complement strand
CATAAGCATTAAGTATTAAGGGATCAAGTTTTTGGCGCCGTTACCGGAGATTAAAATCTTCAAGTAGTGGTGTCAATTTCATAAATCCTTACATACACAAAATATTGGAATCAAGTTTTTGGCGCCGTTGCCCGGGGAAAGTTATCTAAGTAAATTTCTATTTTAAGAAATTCTTATTTAAACTTTAAATATTGTATATTATTTTG
>NW_018244489.1:0-213 GCF_001263595.1 Phalaenopsis equestris | reverse complement strand
GCCGAAATCGCACGGCCTTGCCCAAAGTTTAGAGAAGACCAACCTTGGTGCCAAGACCGCCAGCCTTGGTGCCAAGACCGCCAGCCTTGGTGCCAAGACCGCTTGATTGAGCGCAAATAGAAAACTAGCAGACCGCGACGCCATGATCGCCCGACCTTGCCCTAAGTTTAAAGACAGTCAGTCGATGTGCCGAGATTGCCCGACTAAACGTGG
>NW_018244488.1:0-213 GCF_001263595.1 Phalaenopsis equestris | reverse complement strand
TGAAAAATGTGCAAAAATACATAAACAATTTCTAGTGACAACTAGATTAACACAACATAAGCAGCCCATCCACATGATCACAAAGATCATTAAGATTAAGTATAATGCTTCCTACCTATCATGGCTAAAGATCCCAATAAAGGTACTGGATATGTACTTAAAGGAGTTCAAGATAAAGTAAATAATTTTTAATTACATTTATAAACTCAATTT
>NW_018244487.1:0-2405 GCF_001263595.1 Phalaenopsis equestris | reverse complement strand
TATATATATATATATATCGAAAGGGTGGTATTTGAAAATACCGCTTTCCATATATGTTATCCATCCTCGTAAGAATCAAACTTGGGTCAAAGGGGAATTACGTCTGACAGCACAACTGTGTACCAACTTGCCACCCAAGGGCGCAAGTATATATGTGTGTGTGTGTGTCTCTCTCTCTATATATGTATGTATATATATCTTTCTTTTTGTTAAATCTTATTTTTTGTATTTGATTTTTGTGTTAACTCTTTTGGAGTTAAAATTAGTTAGGTCCCTATCTTCTTTCAAAATTATAATAATAGCAATTTGACTAATAATAATAATAAATAATTATTTTAATGCCAATATTTGTATAGTTGTTAACATTTGTAAGTCTAAATTGTGTAGGACCTACTAGCTGAGCCGGTTGAGTTGCTAAAACTTTTTAGACTTTTATTGCCCATGAAAAAAAGAACTTGCAGGGAAACAATACAAAACAACTGGAAACAGTTTTGAAGTGTCGAATTTGAAGGATCAGCCGTCGACAAGGATCTACGAGGGTTGGAGACTACTGCCAGCAAGTCAAGCGACAACTTTAGGGGCAAGCGCTTAGGATCTGGTGGCTGGAGGCACTTTGCAATAGATGAAAGATGGAAACCTTGAAAGTGATGGCTACTCGTGACTGCGAGAGACCACACAACGGAGTACTTGAACTTGTTCGAGATTCAGTTTTCGAAGGCATTCGGTCTCGGGATGCCATCCGAGAAGGAGGAAGAAGAAATTAAACGGGACAACAATGAAATGGAAGGAGAAGAGCAGTGGTAGCGGAAGAGAGGTAGCCGTCGCAGAGGAAGAAGAAATTTGAGAAAGCTCCTTGGCTCATGGGCTCTCATAGAGAATTGCTGGAGGTGGAACCGACAATAGGAAAAACTGCTGGAAGAGCCCGCGACTAGGGTTAGATACCATGTCAGAATAGAACCAACATAATATTATTGATAGGTGTATTTAAACCCAATTATAATAGACGCAATAAAGAAAGAAATAAAGCAAAATAAAATAAATAAGAAAGCCATAATGAGGAAATAAAAACAAGTAAAAATTAATAATGACTAGAAATTGCCGTTCTAAATTATATTTCTTTTCTGCACGGCTTTGGTTTGGACTCTATCGAGCCGCGACTTCTTCGCATCCGTCATCTGCGGTTTGCGGTTATTGTCTTCTTCTGCTGCGCTATTTCGCCCCGACCACTTGCTGGGCTTCCTTGCTGCTGTGATAGTGCTTTCTTTTTCTTCGGTTGAACTTGACAAAAGCTCATTTGCCCACGTTGTGGGTAATCCTCAGGAGGAGATGACAGTTGTCTTCCTCTCAAATTATAAGGAGAATCGTGATGGTACATGTGGCTGCTCCTTTATTAAGAATGCAAGCAGAAAGAGTGATAAGACAACACTTTTTTTCTCTGAGTCAGAAATTTCAACCCTTATTGACAAATTTAAGTTTGCTCTCATCGGAAAATTTCAGTTGGGACACCCACTTATGGAAGTTATCAGGAAAAGTTTTGATGATCTCAAATTAGCAGGAAAGTAGAAAGTGAGGCTCTTAGATGAGAGACATGTATTGATTTAGTTAACCGTGCCTGAAGACTATACTCGAATCTTCTCCAAAAAATATCTTAATATTGTTGGTAAATCAATGAAGCTGCTTAAGTGGTCTCTTGATTTTAACCACAATCATGAACCTCTTACTGTACCGGCATGGTTAGTCTACCTGGTCTCAAGTTGCACTTTTTTCACCATCAAGTTCTTTACTCTATTGGTGTCATATTTGGGGACCTTATAAAACTAGATCTACCCACTTTCGATCTTACCAGACCTTCTGTGACCAGAATACTTGTAGAAAGAGATATTACTTTGCCTGATGTTACTGAAGTTTGGTTGGGCACAATGCATAATAGATATTGACGACAAATAGTCATGGAGCATAAATCTCCTTATTGTTCTCATTGTAAGATGTTTGGGCATACTCTTAATAAATGTCATAAGTTTCATCCTAATTTGAAATCTAAAGATCAAGTGAATAAGGATGAATCTAAGGATATATCTGTTCCACCTGGAGAGAAAACTACCACAGGACATAATTTAGTGTCTGATTCTATTGCTCCTGTGGACCCTCCCCTTGAAAATACTGTTTCTGCGATCGATGACAAGCTGGATGGCCTTGCTGAGCAACCCACACTTTCAAACCCTACTGAAAATAAGAATGGACCCCCTACGTACACGAACTTATAATCAAGAGAACCTTGCAGCTCCCATCTTCAGGAAGTATCAGGAGTAGAGACGACAACTCATATCTCACATACACTTGTGGCACAACTGTTGGCAATCTTTCTACTGTAGCACTACCACCTCATCCGAATGAGCAACAATCTT
>NW_018244486.1:0-304 GCF_001263595.1 Phalaenopsis equestris | reverse complement strand
TGAGTTTGGCTCCCCACGGTTTGAACACATGTGAGTTGGACTTAGGTGCCGAGTGTGAATCCCTATGGTTAACTGTGCATGCTTTGTATTTTTGTTGCTTGTTTTATGTTTAATTTTCTTTTCATTAATTTATTCTTAGGTTTCAATGTCATGGTGGTTATTTAGTTCATGTGTGTGTCTTGTGTGTCAAGGCTAAACCATGAGGATTGGGACAAAGGAGATGGATCATGTGCTTTCCCATGTTGGCTTGGATTTAAAATTATGGTTGAGCTTTTGTACTTAAACTTAACCTTAGGTGATTATG
>NW_018244485.1:0-264 GCF_001263595.1 Phalaenopsis equestris | reverse complement strand
ACTTTCAATCTAATTTTTAAATTTCTAAGGGCTTGCTGGGATTAATTTTGTACTTTTGTTTTTTTTTTGTTTTTTTATTATTTCTAAGAAAATGTTTGTTTCTGTATTTTGTTATATGTTTTTATTTTTTTGTTTATAAAAATAAATTAACATGTTTTTAGAAACACTCAAAACAACTTATAGGTGTTTTGAGTATTTTAAAAAACAGTCATATTTCAATCAAATATGTCAAACATGTTTTGTATCAAATCAAAATATAAACAA
>NW_018244484.1:0-3973 GCF_001263595.1 Phalaenopsis equestris | reverse complement strand
TTTAATTCACCATAATTTACTCGTTCTATGTTTAACCCAATATATGGCAGCTCTATCTGTAAAGTTTTTCTCCAAGCAAGTTCAGGTTGTGCAGCTCGGCAGCTGAACTACCAACGAACGTAATAACCATATTTATTGAATATTTCCAATGAAAAAAATACAAACATCAATCTCTACTAAAGTATAGCAATCTCAACAACAATAAACCAACCAGAATAAAATTACATTTTATCACAATATACAAATAAATTAATACACGAAATTAAATCTATATCTTTCTTTTTCTTCTCTCTTTAATTTGTCTATCAACTTCTCTTACTCTTTCTCTTTTCAACAACGCCTTCATTGCCTGCAAGCATCAAATACTTATCCTTCCTCGTTAACGACGTGCACTCAAACCCCAAAGCGTCAGCAAGTATTTTCTGTATCCCGTTGGCCACCTCCATCGCCGTCCGTCCGGAGGCACACGTCATCTCTTCTGGCACGTGGCCTAGGAACCGGAGCAAGTACTCGGGCCGTGGGTTCATTAGGAAAAAGACCGGATCTAAAAACTTGAAGCCACTCGCCGTCGTGCCGTAGAACATGGTTACGCTGGTGTCCACGGCTACCGGCACCATGTTGTCAGCCAACTCTGCGAAGAGCGCGCTGAACCGGAGAAGATAAGGCTCACGACACGTGGTCCCCTCAGGACAGACAACTACGTCTCCTTCCTTAAGAAGTTTGGTAATTTTCTCAGCGTCTCGTTTTCGGTCTCTGGTGAGCCTGGCGGTTTTTATCGGAGAAATTAGTTCGGAAATTGGGCTGAGGCTGTATGTCACGGCTGTGATAGGGCGGTTGATAGCTGCGCTTACAAATAATGGATCGAGGAGGGTGCGGTGGTTGCAGACGTATAGAACTCCTTTTTGTTTGCTGTCAGTGTTGTCGAGGGGAAGACCGTCGACGCGTAGGCGGATACCACTTATGGGCGAGATGTGTTTTGCAAGTTTGTAGGGGAGAAGATGGCCGATGGCTGCACGTATGATGAAGAGAGAGATACCAATTGGAAGCCACAGGAAGAGAGCTAGCATGGATGATGGCATTGGAAGGAAGGCGAGACGGCCGTCGTGGAAGATTAAAGGCTTCGGATATTTCTCTCGGGGAAGGGTGGCCCGGCTACTGTTGTCCTTGTTTACTATGTATGTTTGCTGTAATGTTCATACCATAGAAATGTTAAAACAAGCTTTTATAAGTAGATGTAAGAGTACTCCAATAAGTTAGTCCTCAGAAATTTTTTCTTTTGTTATGATAGTCGTTTGTTTCAAAAGATTTCAGTTTTAAATTATTAGAACAATTTTTCATGAAAATTTTGGAAATCTTTCATTGGCGAGACAAACTAAAAGATTGTTACAATATGTTAATTGAAGTTTGTTTCAAAAGATTTCAGTTTTAAATTATTAGAGCAATTTTTCATGAAAATTTTGGAAATCTTTAATTGGCGAGTCAAACTAAGAGATTGTTACAATATTTTAATTGATGATCTGGAAAAAACTCAAATTAAGTAAGAAAAGTAATTTTTATCAATATATTCAATTTTTTAAAAGCAGTAGTTTTTATAATTAATCATGTGAATTTATGGAGAAAGAAAACTCATGAAAATGAGGACTATTTTGCGCTTTTTCAAAAGTTACTACATATTCATAATATTCTTTTAATTGATACGCCAGATATAATAAAGAAAAAAGATATATATACGGGAATTTGATGGATCTGCTAAAATTTTATTATGTTATGATATATAATTTGATAAAATATCAAAAGATGGTACGCCGGCCAATTAAATTGCTAGCAATATCTTTCATAAAACAAATGTTACTTTACATTTAATTTGATGATGGAATGTAGTTTGAAGTACCACTACCAACGGATTCATATAGAAAACCTTATTATTTTTAATAAAACAAAAATATTTTATGGAGAAAAATCTATACACCTTTTTTATTAAGTTTTTATTTGGACTGTAGAAAAAGTTAGATTTAATTAGCTTTAGTTGAGTTTTTCCTTGCCTAATAATAAAGATTAGTTCGCAAGAAAATAAACACTAAAAATTTGGATGAGAAAAAGCAAGTTCCGAAGCAAATATTTAAAGGAGAAAGCCAAGGGATTGTTATCGAACCTTGCAGCTGGAGACAAATACATGATCATGCGGATTTCCATGGCTTACAAGGCCAATATCAGGTTTGTTCTCCCCAAAGAGATCCCTAATAGCCTTATGCTTTGAAGAAACCCCGAGCCCACCAATAATGATACCGGTGTAAAAGGACCAGGCTCCACCACCAACAACCTTCATTTCAGCGCCGGCAACTTCATTAGCACCCAAATAATCTTTGAGGAACCATTCCACCATAACCCTCGGCACGCCAGTGACCACCAACTTCTTCCCCTTACTCGAAGCCCATACATGATAAGCTCTCACATCCAGGTTCTCCAAAAAGAACTTAGGAAGCACCGCCTTAGCTACTAAGTCGACGTCCTTCTTCCGAAGACCGCAGAAGGAGATGAAAGCCATGATTCTTAAACTGAGCTCATGATGATGGTGGCCAAGCACTAAAACAAGAGGATAAGATAGTAGCAAAAGAAAGGCTCTGAGAAGGCCACCACCTTCAAAGGCGAGAAGCATGAAGAATGGGAAGAATGAGCGGGTTGTTAGGAGAGTGGATTGAAAGTCACAGGCTATGGAAGGCGCCTCCCTGCCTTCTAAGGAACATTTAGCCACGCTGGGACAGAGAGAAGGGAGCGGAACGAAGAAGTTTTGTGTAGGAGCTGGGTGTAGCCTCGTAGCTTCTTGGCTGCGCCGCGGCCATAGCGCAACCAGTGGGTGGCTATCTTAAGAAGAGCCATGGGGAGCACCACCAAGGTTGGATTTGTTGGGTAAGCTTTAGTGTTCCTGCCTATCTTATTTGGTGAAGTTTGGGTGAAGTTGGGGATATTTATAGCCCTTGAACGCTTGAGGAACGACGGAAGAAGGAAAATGGAGCAGGGGTTTGACCGCGGTAAAGTAAAACATTACTTCAGATGAGAGACGGTAGGTTTGGGTGTTGGTCACCTGTGCGGGCCTACTTTCGCGGTCTTTTGCCACGTGGAGGAGTTTATGTGCTGGGGATGCTGTACTTAATAGGAGCCGACTTTTTTGAGACACATTTTTAAGGCCACGTGGACAGGAGGTTACATAACGGCGAGAGCACGGCCACTAGATTTTTAGCCTGGCTATTACGAGCCAGGTGATGCGAAATGGGTTGAATGAATAATTTTCAGAAATTAAAAAAAAAAAAAGTCAGACAACAGGTGGACTAACGATTTCTCTTTTTAATTACGAGTAGATGACATGCTATCAAATTTATTTTTTCCATTTATAAAATTAAGATTCAAATAATTTTTTATATAATTTATTTGTTTGAAGATTGTCGCTCTGTCTTAAAATGAAAAGAATAAAAAAGAGATCCTGCAGGAAATTCACTGATTTAGGGGTCTTAAAATAAAAAGAATAAAAAAGAGATCCTATGGGCAATTATTTGGTTTAGGAGCCCATTTGTTTTAGTGAAAAAATGTTGTAGTGTAATTTTTTTCAGAAGTTTCAGTGAACAAGCGGTGTAGTGTAATTTTTTTCAGAAATTTAAGAAAATTATGTGTTTGACATAAAAATTTATAAATATAATATAAACTTTTAATGAATTTGATGTTTACACCCTAATTCATTTTGAATGAATTTAGAATTCAACAGATTTGATTGAATTTGAATAAGAAGTTATATCCAAGTTGCCCAAGCAATATGATCCTCATGCTGTTGCAGATTGTCGTTTTAGAAGGCTGCCCATAAAGTTACCTCCAGGCTTCTTGGCAAAGTAGCATTCCTAAAGTCTAAGATTTAAAGTTTTAAATGACAAATTTAAATTTAATCATGGGGGGAGGGTTAAATTTGATTAGAGCGACACCGGTT
>NW_018244483.1:52802-53569 GCF_001263595.1 Phalaenopsis equestris | reverse complement strand
AAATGAACGGGGGAGATCGAGTCGGACAGCGCTTCAATCATAACTTTGTACAGAAAAATCACAAAAATAAAATAAAAATACTCACTTGCTCAGTGAACAAAGGAAAACAATGTGGAATAAATTTCAAGATCATGTTATGCATATTTTATTTTTAATTAATTAAACACTATTTTGAATCATTTCATTCTCCATGCATAATGGCACATCACCTTGGCTTGGAATTTTAGTATATTGTAGCCTTTGTCAGGGGAAGTATTCTCTAATTTTTCTAAAGTCAGAGGAGCTTCCTATACAGAGACTAATATTTATCAAGATATTTCACATTATTTCTTTAAAATAATCATGGAAATTAGCATATTGGTTATAAAATCTTAAGAAAATTTTGGAAGATCCATGATGACTAAAGAAACCATTGAAAATAATTTCATGGGTTAAGTCATTTAAAATGTCCTTAAATTTTACAAATACTAAATCACTATGATAATTAATTTTGAAAAATTTAAATATTTAAATGACTTGATTTTTTATCTTCACTGTGATTTATGATCCAGAGAACTCATCATAAAAATTTCAAAATATTTTGAGTTCATTTGACACCTTAAGTTGATTTTTAAAGATAAATACCACTTTTAACACTTAAATGATTTTTAAAAATCAAAATATATCTAAAAAAATTATGAAACTTAGTTTTTTGAGTTCTCTGTGATTAGGGGTATTTTCTAAAAATAAAATAATATTTAAAATAAAAACTTGATTTTTAGCCTATT
>NW_018244483.1:51745-52280 GCF_001263595.1 Phalaenopsis equestris | reverse complement strand
GTCAAGTTAGGAATTTTCTTTGAAAAATCCTATCTTTACATGAAAATAATTACATAAATTAAATTAAATTTTGAAAAAATCACATTTTCTCCTCTGATGTCTTAATTAACCCATGAATGAGGTAGGATAAAAATTTCAAAGTCATTTGAATTGAATTTGACAACTTATGAAGTATTAGAGCCTTGGGGGCAAATGTGTAATTTTGGAAATTTAGCCTTAATTAACATTTAGGCTTAAGTCAAGGAGGGGAATGGGTAACATCTGATTTTAATCAATTCATTTGGTTCTTGAAACACAAGGGGTTAATTCGTAGAAATCAATTTCACTTTCCTCATTAAAAGATAAGTTAATAAATTTCTAAATTATTAAGATTTGGAAGTTTATTAAAATTAGATGATCCTGGACTTAGGGGTATAAATTTTGAAGTCAATAATTAATCAATTTAATACCCCTATCTTGATCCTAAAAAAAAATCCAAATCATGAATCATGACCACTTAAAGCTTAACCTTTTCAAGACTAATTAAGACACTCAC
>NW_018244483.1:51048-51291 GCF_001263595.1 Phalaenopsis equestris | reverse complement strand
AAAATTTTACCTTTCTTCTATTTTTCCTGCTCTTCATAAATGACCTAACATGCATTTTAAGTTTCAGGTGGTGGAACGAGAAGACTCGTCAGGTACGCTTTTATAGTTTATAGTATCGTCTTTCTTCTGCCCTTTCCTTACATATTTCTTGCTTGCATTTACCTACATAAACTTGCATGTTAACCATAACCATAACCAAAACCAAAACTAAAATCAACTAAGATAAAATTCACCGCCACAACA
>NW_018244483.1:50397-50836 GCF_001263595.1 Phalaenopsis equestris | reverse complement strand
TTAAATGAAATTATGGAACTCATTAAGTTGGGTTTAGTAAGTTCATTTGGACTAAGTGAATCCAATAGAAAATAGTGATGCCGGAACAAGGGAACCGTAGGATCCTAACCGGTGTCGCTCTAATCAACTTTAATATGCCCTCACAAAATTTAAAGAACTTCAACCATAGTGCCACCTGATTTGACATTATAACTTAACACACTAGATAACTCAAAATTATCGCGGTAAGGAGCTTGGAGTTAGCATGGTGGGCAGCACGACCCTCTTCAACAGCGAAACATGTCTTCCTCAGCTAAACCAATCTTCCTTCCTTAGACTTAAAACAACAAAGCCATAGGACTTCGAGGTTGCTTGCTTATGCAACGTTAATCCTCACCTTATCTTTAGGCCTTTGTATAGCTCTGCTATATAATATAAGCCCTAACTCGTCTTAGGATTC
>NW_018244483.1:48057-49902 GCF_001263595.1 Phalaenopsis equestris | reverse complement strand
TTCCGAAGCGGGCGACGGGATTTCGATTCCGGCGACCGACAGCTTCTTACGGGCAACTCCCCACAAACCAACCCGAAATAACGCCGACAATATGATAAACTTGGAGAATTAAAAAAAGCCTGAAAGGATCGGTTTGTTATTGGGTTGGCCAAGGATTGGGGGTCCAGGTCCTGATGACTGGCGGAGTCGACAAGAAGACAAAGTCTGTACCTACCTAAATTCAATCCTTAGCTTTGAAAATCAAGGGGAAACAATTGTCCATGGAGCAGTACATTGAGGGGGTGATTATAAACAAGGTTATTAAATCAGAGAAATACAGGGTGATGACCGCAGAGCTCTGGGCTACCTTGGATACATAGTAGTAAAAGAGGCAATTGGACATGCTCTCCTTACCTACACAGAAGTAGTCATGAAAAAAGGTGGCCTAACTAAATGTTGTAGTGGAGGTGAGGGAGCAAGCAAAATATTCTTATCAAACACCAATCACACTTTGCCCTACCCAAAAATTCATAATAAGTTGGGTTAACATTCAAAACTTTTTTTAAGTATAGACAAGAAGCACTTGTTTACTCAACTAACTATCATCGGAACCAACAACCTTCTTATCAAATACTTATGAACTCGATTGCATAATACAAGAATGAGGTCAACTGTTTGATAAGATTTTACATAATATTACTAGAATGTAGAGTCTTTTTTTCATCCGTTTGTTGCTTGCTGGTTCTCACTATCCATTTGGAGGAATCTCCCACATAATTTTAACATTTTCTTGCCTATGGTGGGCTAAATTTCTCTAGATCAATGTTTGAATATCTGAAAGAAAAGGAATGCCAATCTTCATATTTAGAATTTAATCCTTTATATTAGCTGTTATTTTCTATGGATGCAAAAGAATCACAGAAAGTATCATGAAAGATATGACACTACTGATGACATCCTCATTCACATCAAATCCTTTATCTCAAAGATCGTCAGATATAGTTAATAAAACATGTTGCTTGTAGGACTGGATGGTTAGCTTGCAAAAGTTTTTTCCTCCCAACTACTCTTAAGAAATACACTTAAATTTTTTATTGGGTCAAGCCTGCCAGCCCATACACCAAATTAAACATAAACAGGAGTTATAATTCTGTTGTTGGTGGTGCTGGTGAATTTTTCAGAAACCATGATGGAATCTCCCTACTTACCTTCTCTGCTCCATGATGTCACATTAGTGCCTATTTTTTCTGAAATTAGTGTTATCATATACTATCTTATTATTGCTAAAGAGTTGAGGTTTCGAAAATTGAATGTGGAGGTAGACTCTCTGCGTATTTACCACTGTTGCATTGGTGTTGCCCCCTGCCATTGACAAAAATATACTATTATGGAGGAAAATTTTGAAGTCGTTGTCTTTATTCAACATTAAAAGGTCACATTTATTTAGGGGAAAAAAAAAACCATCAGACCACTTAGCTAGATTGGGTGCTTCTCTGATTAATGTCAGGGTGGGTCCTGTTTCCAATAATATTCTCAAACTCTTTATACATGGAGATAGATTAAGTTTACCTTACATTAGAGTTTCAGCCCAAACTCAAACTCCAACCTTGTAATTTCAGTTTGATCTTAATAGATCTTCTTTTTGGCAATATATATATATATATATATAGTGTGTGTGTGTGCATACTGTGGCCTGTTAGTAGAGCAGTCTCTCTGAAGGTCGCAAGTTCCCTCAGGTCACGAATTTGAATCCCACAGTGTGAAGGGTGTGGCACTCGAATATTTAACACACCTAAGGATGACCGGGGCTCATCTAATAGCCTTCGACCATTTTTGACTATTCGTTTTAATATATATATATATATA
>NW_018244483.1:38201-48045 GCF_001263595.1 Phalaenopsis equestris | reverse complement strand
ATATATATATATATATATATAATCTAATCCTCATAAATTTGTTTTTTTGATCAAATCCATTTAAAACCATAGAAAATTTATTACCTAGACATAAAGAGGATATTATAATGCTCTCAAGAAAAATTAGTGTTAGATAGATATCATTTTGATTTCATTTCAAATATATTTGATTCTTGAATTAGGGTGAAAATCAATGTATGAAAATTTTAACTCATTTAGGTGTCTCTAAAGGTGGTTTATGAACAATATTAATTATATTTATTTTTGAAATTAAGTTATAGTGGGTTTTTTTTAAAATTTATTTATCTCCATTTCTAAGATTTAGGAAGTGTTAATTAAAGTATATCTTACTTTTCTAGATTTGTTTTAAATTTTTTATGAATTATGTAAAACTTGGTTTAAAATTGGGCAAAAAAATGGACTTAAATTTAGAATTTCTTGAATGTTAGGTCAAATGAACTTCAATTATAATAAAAACTGATCCATAAATTTAGGCCCCATTTGAGGCAGCTTAAAAGTGTGGCGACGTTTTGAGAACGTCTCCTCAGTGTTTGGTTAATGTGTTTCCAGAGCATTTTTAAAACCCGCGTTTCACTTTTTAGGCTAAACAGTGAACGTGGGGCTATAGGGCGGATCGTGTTTTGGCCAGGCAATTTTCCTCCGCTGCCCTCGATGTTCTCAGTTGCCCTATCCTTCACTCGATCGATCGTGTCCTAGCTACCCGAGAACAAGGCGTATAGTGGTAAAACAAAATCGTGCACCCTCATCTCTTTCATCTTCTTCTTCTTCTTCTTTGTGTTTTCTGGGTTTCTCCTCTTCTGTCTCGTCCTCTCTCGATGTATAGTTTTTCCCGCGGGATTGTATATGGGGTTTCATGGCATTCTGGTGTGATACAACTATTTCTGGTGCATGATTAGTGATAGATCCATACAAAAGAACACCATTTATATTTTTTTTAGTAAGAAGCAGTTCTTTTACGGTTTTGTGGTGCGAGATCTTTCAGGTTTTTGAGAAATATGCTCCCACATAGATCCACAATAATGCCAGAAAATACAATAATTGCGATTCAAGGTTATTATGAACACCATTTACATTTTTTTGAGTTCTTATAGTATTTTGAAATTCAGTATATACGATCCCTACTGGTGTTAGCAGTTTCAATTCAATTATTTTTTGTTTAATGCAAATCAAGATGAGTGGTCCTTGTATATGCATCTTGTTTAGTTTTTTTCATGACGAATGCAGTCAAGGATAGAGATTTACAACCTCAGATTTTTTATGTTAGTTGATTGCTTTAATAGATTCCAGTCAGCTTGGAAATGCTATTAAAAATTTTAAACAATTAACCATAATTTGGTGGTTCAATCAGCAGTTTCTTTAATATAGTTCCTCATAAGTTCTTTTTTTTTTCATTTTGATTTTTTCACTTTTATAACTATGACAAGGTAAGAATTTATGTTGATGAATTTATAGTATTTCCAAATGAAATAATATATGAAGGTTCTATTTCAAAACTGAAGTAGAGTTGCTAGAAAAAAAATATAACTTATACTGAAATGTCTCAAAATTTAACTTGTAGAAACTCTGAGACCCATTTATCTCTCTCATTGTTGTAACAGTGAGTCATCTGCAGGCAAGTAGATCTCTTTGGTGTATTGAGATGCTGATATAACTTAGAAATTGGTTGCAAAATAAAATAAAATGGAAAAATTCCATCTTTCCATCTCTCTATTAGTGTCACCATGTTATTATTATTTTCAGGGTATAAGTATAACAATATTACATTGTATGAGGTGTTGTTAGGGAGGCATTAGGCTATGGAAACTTTGCAACAAGCTGATGATGTTTGCCAGTTGGATGATGTTATGGTTGTTCAAGTATCCTATGGTAGCTATGCATTGTGTAACTTGGTGTTTTTCATTATAAGGTTTTAGCAAAGAAATGTGATCTGGAGATGAGTAGGTAACTTTAGTTTGTTTGTGAGGGGCCTAATTTATTTATGTACTACAAATGGTCCTAATAATGTTGAGTAAACGTGGAGTATTGTTGATTTTGTATCAATGAGGCTAAATTTTTATAAGAATGAGGTTTCTTAAGTTGAATTTGAGATCATATTAGTGTTTTCTAGCTTTTTGTTTCATTCGATGTTGTGTTCAGTAATGGTGTTCTAGCAAGTTTTGGAGAGTGGGGCCTCTTATGTTGTAGCCAAATGTAGAAAATACAAAGTTCTTGTATTGCAATTGATTGTCCTTAGTTATATCAATTTTTTTTGTATTGCAGTTGATTGTACTACACTGGTACCAAAAGTCTACAGTTATATTAATTTTTTTTATAAATTGTAAAAAACATACAATACTTGTTGTGAATATGTGATTGTATTGCAGTTGGTTGTCCATAGTTACTATACATGTCATTTGTAATAGTCCATACAGAGTTGGCATCCTTTTATCTTTAACATTCCTGCCCTCTTTTGTTTGCATAAAAGATAGATTTAATTTTTTACATACATGTCATCTTACCATCCATTCATGTCACAGTAAAAAATGAGTAAATCTAAAGAGTCCGGATCATTGGCTATGTGGGATAGAGAGGCTGCTAATGTTTTTTGTTATCTATGTCTGAGAGAGGTCGAATTGGGAAATCGACCCACTACTTATTTTAATAAAAAAATGTTGGTAAAATCTCACGACTAAATTCAAGGAAATAACCAAAAAGGATTACGATCGGATGAAACTAAAAAACAAATGGGATCAATTAAAAAAAGGACTGGAAACTTTGGAAAGAGCTATAAAGGGGATCAACTGGATTGGGATGGGATCCAGTAAAGCGGACAATTGATGCACCTGAAGAATGGTAAGCAGAAAAGTTAGAGGTAATTACATCACTATTTCTATGTATTTTCAAAGTAAAAATGTGTTGAATATTGATTACATTTTTCATTACATTTTGCTTGTTGTTACAGGCAGTGCCAGCGGCAAAAAAATTCAAATTAAACCAGCTTTAGAGGATAAGTTGGAGGGTATGTTCACTGGCGTTGTAGCAATAGGAGCTCATTTTTTCACCCCAAAATGAGCAGGGCTTCACAAACTTAGCACAAGATATGAAGACCGAGCATATAGGTGATTCAGGAGAAGGTCCCATCCAAATCCCCACGGATATTCAATCTACTGGTGGAACAAAGCGTCCCCGACCTACAAAAAATAAAAAAGTCTTTGCATTTGTTAAAAGTTCTATTGAGACATTGATTGAAAATTGTAAAACAAATTCCAAAACGGCGAAGGACAACACAATTCAGGAGTGTGTTAAGATCCTTAACACATATCCTGTTATTAAGGAAGACCAAGCTATGTATGTTAAGTATGTCAAATTGCTAGGGAACTCTACTCGCAGACAGTTCTTTGAGAATTTGGACCCAGAATTCTGTCTTCCATATTTGCTTTCTTTTTATGAAAGATTGAATGCTATTAATGTAACTTCATTACTATTGTTGGGTTACGTCGACTATTTATGTGATGGACTCCTATCTATTTATTTCTTATGTGTTATTAATGTGATGGACTCGTTTAATGTATTGTACTTTTTCAATCATGAATATGTAGTCTATGTATCGTTGCCATTGTCACATATTATTTATTATCTTGTTTAAACATTTATCATCTTGTTTAAACATTTATCATTTTTTCGGATTTTATATTACGGATGAAACACAAATTAATCAAATCTGCATTGTTGCTCTCTCCCTTACATTGTTATACCATTACTACCATGCATATGTTGATCAAAACCCATGCATGAAGTACTATTTGGTCGATGCTGGGTACCCTTTACAAAGAGGTTATTTGAAGCTATATCCATATATAAAATATCATATACCTGATTTTGAGAGATTGAGAGGAGTTGCACGAGTCAAGAAAGAAAATTTTTAACAAAAGGCATTCATCCTTGCGTGTTGTGATCGAGAGATCTTTTGGGGTTTGGAAGGAGAAATGGGTTATTTATGTGATATGCCAACTTATCCATTTCCAAAACAAGTTCAAATTGTAGTGGCCACAATGACACTACACAACTTCACGACATCACTCCAGGACAGATGCAAAATTTGCCGCTATAGAAGAGGATTTATTGCAAATACCACCTGAGGCATTTGAATACCATGTTGGACGTACCATCCCACAACTCGAACTTGATTCAATAGAATCACACACCCCTGATGGAGAAGGAGCTTCGGAGATGGCAGCTTTGAGAGAGCAAATAACAAATGACATAAGCCTATCCGTCTAGACATTTGTGAATACGACTTCCTGTGTTTCACTTATGTTTTGAATATGTACTATGTGTGTCGATCTGCATATCTTATGTTTTGAATACATACTATGTGTTTCAATTATTCTTGAAAAGAAGGTTGCATATCTGTGACATTTTATTTTGGTGCTAGATTTGGCTTTGATGCACGGATAGTTTTAATTTTTTTCATTCCTTCGTATACTATTTTGGAACTATTTTTGGTTGGTGTTAAAATTGTGTTTGCAAACTTATGTTTTACACTTTTGCCATGGATGATAGTTTTTGTTCTTTTTCTTTAAGTTTTGTTGTGAGTCAATGAGGTGATTTATATTGAGGGCAAGCATTGTAGAGACAATGAGATGCAGTTTTGTTGTTGTGTCAATGAGGTGTTTTATATTTATTATGTATCAAAATTCATAAGAATTGCGTCGTAACGTATATGAAGCTTTTTTGTGATAAATTTCAATTGCCTCAAACTTTTGTAGTATACTATGGTTATGGTATACTGAACTAGAATTGGTTTCGTGTGGGTAATTTTGGCTCAAACTATATTCATAAATTTTGGATTAAACTTAACATTTACGAAAAATCTCTATATCAAGAATATTGAAGCATGGAATGAAAATTTTGTAAACTTCTTATCTTAGAGTCTAGTATCCTGGGAGATTTTTTATTTTGTGCATTTTCCATGGCTGCTTGATATTCTGATAAGTTAAATGCATGTCTGGTTTGCTGCAATGATAATCCGATAAGGTAAATTCAAGTCTAGTTTTAGAATTGAAATTATATAGATGTTATAGTCCTGTCCCTCTGGGAGTATATGGATCATGTATTAGGTATTGTATGGAGATGTTATATTTGCATAGATCATTTCAGCTGGAATAATTACATGAGCAAAATTTCTATTACATGGGTAAAATTTCTAGCAGCTTGGATGGCCCAATTCTTTAAGGGCAACCACTGTTATAAATAGCCTATTGGGGGCATTTACAATGTAAATTAGTTTTGTGTAGCTTCACGGGTGAGGTGCAGTTACAATGTACATAAGATTTATATAAGAAGGAAAAGGTGAACACTGCATACATTTTCTGTGAGAAGTATAAGTTGGATCATTGCTATCTATTATATAGACTGCTTACATGGCCAATCATTTGTTTGGCTGCTATTATATGGTAGCTACTGTATGGTAGCATTTCTATGGCTGCTATTATATGTTGGACCTGTGTCATCAGCACAACAATGAGTACTTCTAATAAAGTGGCAAATATCATTGTATATTAATTAGTTTTTAGATCATTGCTATCCATTTTCCCAAAGTTTTCATCCGAAGATTTTGTTCTATTATTGAACGTTTTAGATAAAAGAACATTTTTTTTTGTTCTTGGTTTTTGCGGTGAAGCCATAATAGAAATCTTGGCCACATTTCCTATCATGCATCATGTAAATAATTCAATTAAATGCCTTCCTAGCTTTAGTAAAATTTCTCTAATATGTCCTACTTTCTTTATTCAATTAAATGTCTTTCTAACAGCATGTAATTCTAATTATTGTTGGTGCATATGATTCAATTATAAGAGAAGATGTATTTCATTGTGAAATTGAGTGATATGTATGTAAAACTTTCGGATTTACCTGCTGCAAGTAATTCTAATTATTGTTGGTGCATATGCTTTAGCTTTCCCATCTTTTTTGGATTTACCTGCTGCTTATACACTTTTTGCAGTACAGATGGGGGTTTGAATTATTTGATGCTTCATTTTTTGTCGAAGCATCCCTCTATATGTTTGATTCATTTGTTCTGCTGCATTGGTTTGACAGCTGTTGGTTCAATTTTAAGTGCATGGGGAAAAGTATTTGAAACATGTTGTTGTTAGTTGTTTGTTAGTTTTTTCATGGATTGGAAGAAAGTTACCCGCTGCTACAGTGCTTAAATTTGAAATTACATGCTTTAAAATATTTGAAATATGATATTCTTTCCTTCGAGTTACCTGCTGCTTCATTTGAGTGCTTCAAACTATATGCTGCTTTGCTATGACCTGTTCCTGTGTAAATGGATTTGAAACATGATTTTTATGGCATTGAGAAAAGTATTTGAAACATGATTTTCAGTTTCAGGGATTGAAGTTACCTGATGCTATGGTGCTTAATTTGTTTGGTTATATGGATTTATGAATTTGCTTTGCTATTACCTGTTCCCGTGTAAATGCAAATATGTTTAGATATATAGAATTATGGACCAAATGCTACTATATGGATTTATGTACTCTGAATTTTTTTCATAGTACTAAATTCTACTGATTTTATTGAGATAACTGTGGAGCAGTTTGGATGGTCACAGAAATTTGTTGTCGGCAACCGCTGTCTCCATACTTCAGTAAGTATACTTTCTATATTTCCTCAATTTTTTGACTGATTTATTCTATTTTTAATAACTGCAGGACGATGAGTTCCAGATATTCAGGGAAGTCCGAGAAAGTGATGTGTCAGTGTAGGCTACCATCCTAGCTACTCACGTCACTCCAGCCACATAGCTACGGGAGGTAATTTTACGGGTGCCCGCGGTGGGCACAACGACATGAGGACTGCACTTTCTTCAGGTTGGCCGACAAAGAGTCTGTGTCTATGATATCCCAACTGAACACATCTGCTCGAAGTTCGTCGATATCAAAATTTCAGAACACCACATCTGGTTCGAGTGCTTCCATTTCTACGATATCCCAGTCGGACACGTTTGCTCTGGATTCTGGAGTGTCAGAGCCGGGCAACATGGGTCGTGATATGCTGCTACATATTAAAGTCAATATTATAATTTTTTTCCTTGTCATTTTGACATATCATTTTTTTCTTTTTTTTGAATCTCATTATACTCTATATTAGTATGTGAATGTGCATTTTACTTTTATACGCGTAACTTTGCTCGTTTGATGTGATTGAATATGTTTGAGTTATATAAATATAACTCTACTTTTTTGTATTTTCTTGTCTTAACATTTGATCTTTAATTTTTTTGAGAAAATAATAAATTATGCTACACAGATTATTCATTAACTAAAAAAATTTGCAAAAAAACTGTTTACAAAACACACAAATCAAATAAAACAAGGGTGGAATGATCATTTATCACAAATCAAACAGACAGACAGCTTATCCGGATTCGCTGCTTATCAGGATAAGCTGCTTATCAGCAGAAGTTGGATAAGCTGCAGTTGCCCCAAACAGACCCTTAATGTAACTTAGCTATAATTTTCTAAAGTTTGAATTTATTTGGACTTAATTTAGATTTTATAAAATTTAATGAGATCAATTTCATGAAAATCATTTGGACTTAATTTAGATTTTATAAAATTTAATGAAATAATTAGATCAATTTCATGAAAATTTTCTTAAAAATTTCGAATTTATTTGGACTCTAATTGAATTTAATTGACACCAACAAAAAAAAAAAAAAGAAAAATACGAACTTCCATGCCATGTTCTTATTTAACAAATTACACATAACAGGCTAAGGCTAACGGCTCTCGAATCTTCCTGACTTTGAGATTCGCGCTGTTGAGGTGGTTGGTGAGGACAACGACGCATACCGTCGGCAGTCACCACATTAACAAATAAAAAAAAAAAAATTACATATAAACACTCACTTCTTATTTATTTACACATCTAACGCCTATATTTTAATGCTGCATTCAAGGCCATAAAAAGGCTTATTCAATGTTTTAGAAGTAAAAAATAATGATATTTGTATAAATATAAAAATTTTAAGTGAATTTTAAAAAGTAAAATTCATATGTTGGATATGTAAATTCCTCCCTCCAAACAAAAATAAAAATCTTATTTAAACTTTTTTTTGCTCTTTTTGAAGAAATAATATTAATCAGAACTTCGCATGCCGAGCTGCTTGAGGAGTCCAATCTTGCGTTGACACATGGAAGGTCGAAAACGTGTAACCCGACCCGGCCGATGCGTTATCGAAATATTTCATCTCATTGAAATATTCCATCGTGTTATTCTGAATATTTTTCGCGCTATTCATATGTCATTTGTGTGTTATTGAAGGTTTAAGAATATTCCCTTGTGTTATTCATGTGTTATTTAATTTGTTATTCAATCCGTGTTATAAGAATATTTCATCGCATTATTCTGAATATTTTCTGCAGTGTTCATATGTTATTTAATGTGTTATCGATGTGCTATTCATGTTTTATAGGCGCGTTATTCATGTGTTTTAATGTGTTATTCTCAAAATCACCTCAATAACACACCAATAACACATGAATAATGCGAAAAATATTTAGAATAACGCGAGGGAATATTCTTATAACATGTTTTCTTTTTTTTTATTTTTTATGTAAGTGAGCCAGACCTTCCACGTGTCAACGTGTGTGATTGGACTCCGTAAACAGCTTTGCATGCAGAGTCATGATGTAATATTTTTTTTTCTTTTTTTAGAACTACAAATACAAATGAAAATAATAATAATAATATTATTATTATTATTAATTTTATTATTAATCGAAAACTAAAGTAAAAAAAAAATTAAAAATTAATTAAGAAAAGAACAACGAATGCAAACGAGACCACCAAAAGTTAGAAGGAATTAGCTCCGTGGGTAACCAAAGAGATTTTTGCTATTTTTATTGCGCCTAATGGATCTTTCTGAAATTCTTTAGGAAGATTTACAAGCATACCACTCAATATTTATAATTTACATATATAACACCTAAACATCAATTTTTGCACGTGCAACCTAACCATATATTCTACATTTTATAAATTAAAATAATAGTATATTTTATGAAAGATTTGGGTGGTATAAATGTACAAATCAAAGTTAGATATGTGAATACATAATACATAAGAATTCCATGGTTGTATATAAAATGCCTTTTTATTATATTTTGATGTTGATATTTTTTTAATGACTGATTTTAACCGAACCTTTGATTTATGTACGCAACATTATTTATTTTTATTTATATTTTTTCAATGATCTTATTTTACTTCATTTACTTATCGCCAGTCTCATCGTAAAATTTAGTCGTCCGAATGGATAAATGCTCCGCTTTTTCATTTTCAAAATCAAGGGTTATGAAGAAAGTTTTAGCGTATTGTGGAATTATTGTGCTATTTTCCATTTTGTTATACTTTGTTATCAGGCCAACTCAGTAAAATAAAAAAAAAAATAATCATAATAATAATAATGATAATAAGTTTTTTGTCATGGGCAAATTTTTCTCTAGTCACCTATGCGGCTTTAGCCCTATTCTTAAGTGCTAAAGTAGCCTAACTCGTGAACGCTTGGACTTGAAGGGACCAAACTCTCTTAGTAAGAGAGTAGCAAGAAGTTATTGTAGAAAAGAACACTTCACCAAGGAAAGAGAGATTAAACACTTGATTGCATAGAAAACTTGGATGGATACACATGAGGAAGAGGGACTATTTATAATTCTCTTTGAAGACTTAAATAACTAGCTAGATTACATTAGAAAAGACTAACTTCTAGACAGTTCTACATTGCTTATATGTGTGTGTGTGTGTGTGTGTGTATATATATATATATATA
>NW_018244483.1:22686-23219 GCF_001263595.1 Phalaenopsis equestris | reverse complement strand
CTTTTTCTGTTGAGAATATCCTTCATAAACTTTACATAGCTTGGCATTTTTTCTAAGGCTTAAGCAAATGAAATATTGATTGTAAGCTTCTTAGATATTTCCATAAATTTTGAAAATTGCTTATCACTTATGTTGTCGAAGTCTCTAAGGAAATGGAGGTGGTAGTTTTTTTAAATCAATTTTCTGTGGATAAATAGGTCTTTCAGAATCTTTCAGAGTGTCCTCTTTTGATTCTTCAATTTCTTATTTCTCTACTTCAAACTCTTTTTGAACCCTACCTTCCAACTCTCTTCCATTTCTAAGTTGTACGGCTTTAACTTGTTCTTTATTTTGATTTTTTGGATTTGATTCAGTATTCCTAGGAAGTGTTCCTTGGAATCTATTACTTAATGAACTTGCGATTTGCCCAAGTTGATTCTCAATATTTTTAGTTGTAGCTCCTTGACTTTGTAACTGATTACCCATTTGTAACACCACTTCTTCTATAGATAACTTCTTATCCTTAAATTGTGTATTACTGTTGAAACCTGGAG